>NC_060268.1:94517800-94656640 GCF_021613505.1 Equus quagga
TATATTTCACATATGGTTGTTAAATTGTTGCAGATAATTTCCCCTGGAATTTTTTTTGAAGTGATGGTTGTAACAATGTTTTTTTGTTTCCTCAGTGTCGTGAATGTGGTTAGTGAGGTTAGTGAATAATTTGGCCTCTTCCTATTGACCTTAAATGCTACCCATATTGTAAAATTAGATCCCGTCTATATTGGCCATATTTCTGAACTTTCTATTTTGTTCGTTGCTCTTTGTGTTGATTCAAGCCTTTCTGTTGCTGTTTTTCTAAAATTACTGTCGCTCTATGGCATGTCCCTCTTCATTACTTTTATTTTACAGCATTTTCTTGACTTCTTTTTACACTTTTATTTTCAAGATGAGCTTTAGGCTCCCTTTGTCAATTTCCTCAAAATATTAACATAAGGATTATTATTGGGGTTGTGTTATAGATTTATCGGTAGAAAAACGGACTTTTGTTTGGAGTTTTGAATCTTCCCACTTATCAATGTGTTATGTTTTGCCATTTACTTTCGAATTCTTTTATGTCCGTCGGTAAAATTTTGTAGGTTTTATTTCAATAGAGGTCTGGCAAATTCTCCTTAAGTGTTCGAAGTACTTAGTATTTTTTAAGTGCGGGTGTGAATTGGCCCTGTCCTCCTGTGAGTTTCTCATGCAGGGCTGTTCAAACCCCTTCTCCTTCAGAGATCAAGGGCCCGAGGCATGGCGCAGAGGCTGGGGCACCCTGTTCTGCTCTCAGCTGTTTACCGTGATAGGTTTTATTTACACAGATAACTCTCCTATTTAAAAATATATACTTTTCCTGACTGGTTATTCTTGAAATTTGAAAATCTACTTTTGTGTGTACTTATTTTTAACTAATAACCTTTACGATATCTTGTATTGGTTTTGGTTTCTTTTTAGTCTTGCATCTTCCAGGTATTCGTTCGTTCATTTGAAACGTGTTTATTGAGTACCCTCTATGTGCCGGACACTTTTCCAGGTGCTTGCAATGTATCTGTGAACAGAACCCGTGAGTGTATTATATGGTCAGTTCAAAAGCAATAAGGGCTGTGGACAAAAAGAAAATGTAGAGCAAGGGGAAGATGAGTTAGATGCCAGAGGTGGGGATGGGGCAGGTGCAATTTTAAATAGAGTGGTCACGGTGGGTCTCAGCGAGAAGCTGACATTTGGCCAGACTCGGAGGGGAGGAAGTCGGCTGTGCAGGTGTCTGCTGGAAGTGTGTGCTAGACAGAGGGAACAGCCTGTGCAGAGGCCTTAGGGCAGAGCGTGCCCAAGGTATTTGAGAACCGGGAGAGGAGAGTGGCTTGAGCAGCGTGAGCGAGGGGGAGAAGGACGGACAGGGAGGATGGGAGCTGTCCTTGTGGGGCCTTCCTGTAAAGACTTTGGCTTATATGCTGAGTGAAAAGAGGAGCCACTGGGGGCTCTGGAAGATAGGAGGGGTAAGATGGACATAAATTTTTGAAAGATCATTCTGGTTGCTCTGTTGAGAAGAGACTTCAGAGGGGCAAAGACAGAAGCAAGAGACTGGTGAGGAGGCTCTGGGAAAGGCTGCTGGCCCAGGATCTTACAGGGGGTTACGCACTGCGTGAGCCTTGGTGCTGGGAATGGTTCTTTATGCACATGGAGCACTTTGGTGTGCTTTCTAAAAACCCACGCATTTAAAAATACTCATTTTTCTTAGGAAAAAGATTGGGATGGAAGTGAGGGCAGTGGACTGGTCTGTGAAACAGGCTTTTTGCTCCAGCCTTGTCCTGCAGGAAGCAGATGGGAGAGCAGAGTTGACCTGCCTTCCTGGCAGGGAGAGGGCTTGCATGCCCTGGGGGACCGAGATCGGAATCCAGGGCTCCTGTGTGGGGCGGGATCCCTCCCACCAACGCTGCAGAGGGCCAGAGGGTGGCAGGAGGCTATGATGAGTTCATGTTCGCTTTCTTTAAATTCTTTTCTGTTTTCTGCCATGTCACTTCTTACTAGCTTTTTACCCAGGAGACCAGAACTTCTTAGCAATTTGTTGCTCAGTAGCGGGAGTAATGGAGAACTTTGTTTTTTGTATTAAGAGTTCATATTTCAAATCCAATTATATTGGTCTGATAAATGTTGGTTCCTGTTAAATTTTAACAGGCTGGTTAGTTCCTGTTTATAAGAACTACTTGGAACTGTATTTCCCCCCCTTTATTTTTTTGGTGAAGAAGATTGTCACTGAGCTAACATCTGTGCCAGTCTTCCTCTATTTTGTATGTGGGACACCATCACAGCTTGATGGGTGCTGTGTAGGTCTGATGCGGGGTTGGCGAGCTGAAGAGTCGAAAGAAAGATTTCTTGGACTCTCAAGGACTGGCAGTAGTGCTGTTTTATTCAAAGAATAGCATGGAGTAGCATGGGGACAGGACCCATGGGCAGTCAGAGCTGCTGCTGCCATGTGTTGAGGGTTAGGGCTAAATTTATAAGACATGGGTACGTCGCTTATTTTTACTGGAAAAAGAAAAGATGATGGAAAAAGTCATTAAATGGTTTCAGTGCAGATGGGGTCTGGTTATTGTGTGGTCGTATAACTTTAGATACGAATCTGGTCATATAGATCGGCATGTAGGCGAAGATGCCCTGGGCTTCTCTCCCTGGGGCAGCCTTAATCCACACGATAAAATCCACATCGGGTCATATAGATCGGCATGTAGGCCAGGTCACCTTGGGCTTCTCCACCTGGGGCAGCCTTGATCCACATCAGGTCCACACCTGGGGTCTGAACCAGTGAGCTCCAGGCTGCGGAAGTAGAGCTTGCAAACTTAGCCACTATGCCACCCGGCCAGCCCCTATATTTAAACTTGTAAGAAGATGATTTACACTTCTGGAGAAGGAAAGAGGGCAAAGTTCTTTAAAGAATATGCTATTTTTATAATGCCCCCCCTAATTATCCAGAAACATGAATAATTCAGGAATCTAACCCTGGAATAAGTAGCAACTATTCTTTGCTGTCTTGAAGGAGTTTGCAGTCACTTTGGGGAGATCCCTCCTTGGCCCCCCCCCCCCCCCCCCCCATTTCCCCCCAATCTCACAAAACCTATTTTAAATTACACCCTTGGAAAAAATTCAGCCAAAAACAGTACTCAGCAATTTTGGTGTGGAGTTTCATGTCTCTTATATTTGGTCCTTTCTCTCTGGACGCTCACACTTTCTCCGTCCTTCTGGAGCAGGCCCAGTGCTGGGTTCAGAGTGAGCACGTTAATGGATGGATTTGCCCATCAATGCTTTGTGTTGAAGGAAAGACAGAAGAGAGCGTCATGGAAGGCTTAAGGATATTTTTTCTTATTTGATAATACAGAGGGCTTTTTGTTATTAATGCATGTGCAACCCTCAGACAACTTCATCCAGAATGCACAGCAATTCTGTAATATGGCTCTGCCTGGTGCAAAATACCTCATTTTGTATAGAAATGCAGAATTGCTTCATGTAGATAGAACAGAAAGAATCTTTGCTCTGTTCACATATGAATAAAACGTCTTTGTTGATGGAAAAGAAAGTGCCTCTTATTGTTTGGAAGCTGTGCGAGTTTTAAATTAAGCTAATGGCCTACTAAATTATATCTTTCAGGGAAAAAATTAGCTTTGCTTATACAGCTTGGCCCTGATGCCTAATCTGGTGGCATAAATGATCTTTGCTCTGTAGTTTGGTTATTATATAAAAGTCGTTGTGTTTGCCTCAGCCATCACCAATCAGTGAATTGCTTTAGCAAAAGTTTATAATTTTAACTTAAAAAAATTATGTTTATTTATATTCTCTTGTCCCATACAGCAGTTGAAGCAGCTTATAAGAAATTTAAAAAGTAAAGTGTTAATAAGAATAATGAATCAACAGGGGCTGGCCTGGTGGTGCAGCAGTTAAGTTCACACGTTCCGCTTTGGCGGCCTGGGGTTCACCGGTTCGGATCCTGGCTGTGGGCATGGCACCGCTTGGCAAGCCGTGCTGTAGTAGGTGTCCTACATATAAAGTAGAGGAAAATGGGCATGGATGTTAGCTCAGGGCCAGTCTTCCTCAGCAAAAAGAGGGGGGTTGGCAGCAGTTAGCTCAAGGCTAATCTTGCTCAAAGAAATAAAATAAAAATAAAGAATAATGAATCAAGAATAGGGAAAATATAAGTATGTTGGGGTGAAGTCAAGGCTTATGGAGGTCTGTGGGAGTAATATTTACATGTATATATACATGTAAAAAGGTCAGTGGACTTGCTATTGTTGATTCTCAAATTTGATATTGAGCTCCCTGGCAGCCAAAGTGAAAAGAGGGAAGCAATCAGTTAATCCTCTCTCTGGCTCTGCAAAGGACTACTTAAAATATGTCTGCCACCAAACAGGAACATGGCATTCAGGCACTCCTAAAAGAAACCTGGCCAATGAGAAGAGCTGATTGAGTAAAGGGATGCTGGTGCTGCCGCTCCAGTGTCTGTGCCCTAGGTCCTGCTGTCTATGGACAGCGTCTCCTCTGGAACACTCCCTGCAGGACGGCAAGCAGAACGGGACTGGCAGAGGGCCTGGGGTCCACCACACCAGCTCCCCAGCCCCACATGGGAACTTCGGGTCTTCTCTGAAGGGTTCACTAGTTCTTGGCAAAATGAGAAATTATAAGGACAGATGAGGAAAAAAAGTGAGTTTCTGTCAAATCTGAATTTGCTTGCTTTCGGAGATTATGATCTTCCTATAATTTTAGTATTTAAAAGTCTTTTTTAAAATGAAACAACAACAATAGTAAAATTTAAAAAAATGGAGTATCCTTTCCTAAGAAAATGAAAAGTTGGAAACACTTTGTTTTATAATAATAACAATAATAAATAATATAACATTTTATATTTATTATTTTTATAGTAATATTTTAATAATTATAAACAATTATATATAATTAATTTGTAATAATAATAAATATAATGTTTTATTTCTACTATACTATACCATAATATATATAATATATAATACATAATATATATAATACCATACTATACTACTATACTATAATGTTTATTTCTACTACTACTATTGATGTTTACTGCCTGTAAAACCCCAAAGTCTGGAACCTCCAATTTTCTTGGGTAGCACCCCTACTGGCTGCTAGTCTCTGGGGTCCCACTGAAACGTCCCGGTTTTGCTCTCTGCCGGGGTTCTGTGCATGTGCTCATTCCCCCGCCCGACCCTCTTTAGCTCCTGAGAAGCCGCACTCCTGACACGTACCATCGGGGATTTCCTCCTAGCCCTCCACCCCGGACGGGGCGTGTATGGTACTGTGCCCTAGTGTTGCACAGCTGCAAGCTCGCGAGGGACCGGGTGAGAGGGGAGTTTGTCACTTGGGGGGATGCTGGGCCTGAAGGGAGCCAGGCCCTTGGATGGACGGTGACTCCTTGCGGGTTTCTGTGTGGAGTCAACAGTCCAGTCTCACTGTGCTGGAAGTTTTACACGGACGAGCACGTGGTCCAGGGGTCTCTGGAACGGGGTCACCAGAAGAGGGCTAGGAGGGTCCTGACAGGTCCTCGTAAAGGAGATGAAGGCCGCCTGCTACTTCAGGAGACTTGGCCCATCCCTGCTTCTATCCATTAATCGGGATTTAAAAATCTGGGAACTCTTGAGGCCAGTGTCTTGGTGGGACTGCGGTTGGGGTTGCCTTTCTGCAACCCAGGTGCATGGACGTCAGCTCCTTAATGTTGTAAGAGAGAGAGCTGTAGATTTAAGTCGATTAAAAAAAATACCCTTTCAGTAAAATGTGTTTAATAATCTTCATTTTCTTAACAACTTTACATTTACTTAATGTGTATCCAACTCTCGGCCTCTCTGAGGTCCTGATAGTTTGCATTTCAAAACTACTTCCTGGGGTCAAAAGTCTTTTGGGGACTTAGGTTCCCAAGAATTGGGTTCTGAGGGGTCTGGTTTTCCTGCAGATTAGAATTAGAAAGCTTCTCCGGCTTCCTGCTCCCGTGAGGGAGGCCAAACCAAAGACTCCAGACAGTCCTGTCATAGGCCGGCAACCTTTCTCGCTGACCTTCGTCCTCCTTCCCTCCTCCTCTGTCCCTTCCTTCCTCTGCCACCCGGGACTTTCCTTGTTGAGCATCTGTATTTCTCTGCTGGGCGTGTCTGCGATGACTTCCCTGACCTACCTTCCATTGGCGGTCCTTTAATCTCACACGGAGCTCAGAGGCATGCGGTTGGGAGGGTCTTTGAGAAATTGTTTAATCGAGACAGAACTAGGTCAAGATTTGGAATGTTAGACTTGGGCGATGTTAATTACTTGGTAATGAAAAGGAAATTTGTCTTTTCAAAGATCATGTGACCATGGAATAATATGACATGGTGTCAGAGCTGTCATCATCTTATTCAACCTCCCTTTCAAGCCCCAGCTCCACACAAACCCTCCGCTGCTGAACCACATTGCATGTGTCCCCTTCTGTCCCCAGACACGTTCAATGTCTGCATCCTTTGGTGCCTTGGCTCAAGCTTTCCCTTCCTCTGGGAACACCCTTCCCCCTCCTCTTATCCTGTCCGAGTGCTACTCATTCTCTAAAGCATAATTCCCGCTCTGCTTCCTTTATTGAATCTTTCCTACCTGCGCAGGGCACTTCCCGCATTCTCTCCTGTGGATGTGACTTGGCACTGCTTTGCTCTGTGTGGTGAACACATCTGTCTCTCCGACTATATCATGACCCTGTGTTCATGTCTGCGTCCCACCCAACCCAGGGCACGGTAGGTACTCAATAAATCTTTGCTCAGTGGAATTTTTCCACCCAACCCAAGAGCAACAAAGGGCAGAGATCGTAAATGAATGATCATCATAAATGACTGATCCTCATAAATGAATGATTATGGGGCAGACGCAAAGCACGGGGGACTGATAGATGTGCATAGCCCTGATCCTAGAGGGAGTTTCAGTTCACTTTAGGCTAGGACGTAGACAGAGAAGATAATGTGAAACAACCAATCCTTCAGGACTGTTTTCATCCTGTGTTGCTCCCACCTGTGCTGTCCGTGGGCCGCTTCTCTGAGCTTCCTCGTACAGAGCGAGCGGAGATTGTCTGCTCCAGGTACCTGCCCATAAGAGGCTTTGGGGCAAAAATCTCCAGGCCTGGAGTTTTGGATAATATTGTGTGAAAAACAACTTTTTGTGATAAAATGAGATGTGATACTGCCCACTTTGCAGAGCAATGGCTCATGTCCTTTGAATTCTGGGACTCAAAGATTTCCCTTGGAAAACTTCTCCTTCCAAACTCCTTTAAAAGCTGAAGTGCACAAGAAATACACGTTTAGGGGTGAAGGGGCATCCTGTCTGCAATGTGTCCTCAGGATGGTTTAGGAGAGAGAGAGAAGGATGAAAATGAGGTGAAATTTGAGGAGTCCGGTGAAAGGTGCTGAAGAGCTCTCTGTGGTGCCGGAGGATCCTTTGTGATATTCTCGCAACCCCTCTGGAAGCCAGACGTTTTTCCAAAAATTTTTTAAAAAGCAAAAGGAAGTCCTTTGAATTATTGTCCCGTTAAAAAGAATGAGACGGTTGCAAAAAAGTTTGTGGTTTTCTGTGTCTAGAAGTGCCTTGTAGTTGTGTATATATGTGTTTTTTCCAACAGCGCCAAGCAGTTAACTCAATTCAGTCAGTATCTCCTGGGATCCTGCAGGTTAAGGGCTCAGTCCTACAAGACCACCCCCTGCTCCTTCAGACACCAATCACAAATTCAGGTTGTCACCTGTGCTTCTGACCTGTGGGCTACAGATCAGAGGTTCCCACGACCCCCTCCTTGGGTTTGGCTGATTTGCTAGAGTGGCTCAGAATTCAGAGAAACGTTTTACTTAACTAGATAACGGGTTTATTATAAAAGGATATAACTCAGGAACAGCCAGTTGGAAGAGATGCACAGGGCAAGGGTGAGGCAGGGGGCATGGAGCTTCCTTGCTCTCTGAGCCACGGCTCTCCCAGCATCTCCAGGTGTTCACCAACCAGACGCGCTCCCTGTCCTTTTGGGTTTACATGAGGCTTCATTACACAGGCACAACTGATTAAATCATTGGCCGTTGGCAGTTAATTCAACCTCCAGCCTCTCTCCCCACCCCAGAGGTCAGGGAGGTGGGACTGAATGTTCCGACCCTCTAATCTCTCGGCCTTCTGGGGACCAGCCTCATCCCGAGGCTATCTAGGGACCCCCTTGAAGTCTTCTCATTGGCATAAACTCACATGTGCTCAAAAGAGACTCCTGATGAATGACAAAAGAACTCCTATGACAGGACGGACCCATGGTGTAGTTGTTAAGTTCATGGGCTCTGCTTTGGTGGCCCAGGGTTTGCAAGTTCAGATCCCCAGGCATGAGCCTACACACCACTCATCAGCCAAGCTGTGGCAGTGTCCCACATACAAAATAGGAAGATTGGCACAGATGTTAGTTCAGCAACAATCTTCCTCAAGCCAAAAAAAAAAAAAAAGACACTCCTATCACTGAGGAAATTCTGAGGATTTTAGGAGCTGTGTTCTAGAAACTGGGCACAAACACCATATATGCTTTTTGTTAGGATCCTTTCACATAGAAACAAATTGCAGAAGTCTGTGTGCCTCTTGACCCCTTGACATTTAAGCAAAGGAGAAATGGATCATCTTATTCACAACCGTCAGACTTCTACCTGGATGCAGTAGGTTGAATAATGGCCCCCTAAGATGTCCGTGTCCTGATACTTGGAAGCTGTGAATGTTACCTCATGGCAAAGGAACTCTGCAGGTGTGATAAATTAAGGATCTCGAGATGGGGAGATCATCCTGGATTACCTGGACGGGTCTGATGTAAACACAAGGGTCCTTAGAAGACAGAGGTGGGACAGACTAGGTGGTGTGAAAATGGAAGCAAGAGGCTGGAGTGATGTGAGGAAGGGGTCAGGGGCCAAGGGATGCAGGTGACCTCTGGAAGCTAGAAAAGTTCTGAGAGCCAGTTCCTAGGCGGGGATTTCTCAAGCTTGTGTGAAGTTAGAACCCCTTTTTATGAGACTCCTTATGTTGACTTAAATTTAGTTTTATTTTACTGTTACTTAAATATGTGTAAACATAAAACTGTTAATTTAAGCTTATAGCTTTAAGATATCTATAAACTCCAAACTTATTTCAAATTAAATGTAGATAAATCCACTAACCCAGTAAAATTCAAATTAACGCCACTGAGTTAATGTGGTGGATAATGTTTTGCTAAATCTAAATTGGCATCCTCAGTGTGATTTCCCACACACTTCTAAAGTTCCAGCACGTTATCTTTGTTTCGACTGCACTATATTTAACTCGCTACAAAGATATTGTTGTGTTGAAAGAAATACATCCGTCACAGCAATTCATTGATCTACCAGGACAGTTTGCAGACTCATGCAAATATTCGATTGATTTCATTTATGTGCAAATCAAAAACAGACAGAGGTAAACCATAGTATTTAGTGATGTGGACTTACGAGGTGACAGGCAGTGATAGGGTGGAGGCGGTCGTGCTGCGAGGGGCTTCTGGATTGGGGAGTGTTGTTTCATGACGTGAGTGTTGTTTCTTCAGTCTTTTTTTGTCCCGTGCCAATTTTTAAGGGCATAAGACAGAAGTGTACAGATTGTTGGGTTATTATAAATTGAACAGTAGTGTGACCCCATCAAGGACAAGAAATACTAGCACCCAAGAAACCCTGCCCCCCATGCACCCCTTCCTTGTTCCATCCTCTCTCTCCCTAAAAGTAACCACTATCCTATCTTTTGTAGCAATCACTTAATTTTTCTATTTATAGTTTTATTTTTCTGTTTATAGTTTCACAGCCTAAGTATGCATCCCTAAAAACTATGGGTTACTTTTACCTGTTCTTTGAATTTACAAAAACAAAGTCACATTGTATATTTTCTTTCATGTTTAACTTCTTGTCACTCAACATTTATTTTTTAAGAGCCAGCCGTGTTGTTCTGGGTAGTTGTGTAGTCCATTCATTTTTATTGCGGTATGGAATGCCATGGTATAACGGTACCATGATTCTTTATCCATTCCCCTGTTGGTGGGCTTCTGGGTTGTTTCAGTTTGGGCTGTCGTAAAGGATGCTGCTAGGAACATTCTCAGATGAGTTTCCTAAACAGTGTACCTAGGGGTAGACTTGTTGGTCTGTGTGGTGTGCGTCACTAGATTGTGCCCAACTGTTTTCTATGGTGGTTTTCATTTTGATTTGTATTTCCCTGATTTTGAATGAGGTTGAGCACCTTTTCAAGTGTTTATTGGCCGTGTGGATTTCCACTTTTGTCAAGGGTCTTCTCAACTGTTTTGCCCATTTTTCTATTGGACTTTTTGTCTTTTTCTTACTGATTTATAGGATATATATTCATTCTGGATCTAAGCGTTTGTCATCTTATATTATTATTGCAGACATTTTCTCCAACTCTCTTAACAGTGTCTGTTGTTGAGTGGAAGTTCTTAATTTTAATATAGTCACATTTATCCATTTTTTTCTCTATGGTAAGTGCTTTTATGTATTCTATTTAAGACATCGTTCCCAATTCCAGATTATGAAGCTATTCTTTATTTCATCTTCTGAAGCTTGACAGTTCTTGTTTACACATTTGGTAACATGTGATAAGCACTGTGGAAGGTCTGGAATTTTATCCTATTTGCAAGCTAACCAGTTGGCCTGATCAGTTTCACAAATGCTGGAGAAGATGCAAAGCTCCTGGGTCAGAGACAGGTGACATTATTACTCACAACAGTAGCAGCAGCCAGAGTGTTAGAATTTTCTTGTGCTGCTTCCCTGAGTCCAAATTCCTACAGGGCAGATGCGAAGAGGGCCAGGTGACTCCTGTACATGCAGTAGATTGTGTTATAGGAGAAGAACCCCGAGCCTGGGGAAGCTGAATCTTTTATAACGGGCAGTAAGCCTGCCTGAAGTTTGCTCCAGAGGGAGACATTGTCTTTCTTATACTGGACGGTGAACAGACCTATCCTTTTCGCTGGAGACAGACGCTATATCCTCTAAGACTGGTTGCCATACAAACATCCTTGACAAGATAGAGTGGAACAAAGGGAGCAGAGCCTCTGCTTGTAAGACTGGCAGAAACAGGAGAGACCTAGGGAAAATTACCTCGCAACAGTGTAACCCACCTCTTAGGAATTCATGTGCGGTGAGAAGTACATTTCATCATTTTCCATGCTGATACACAATTGTCCCGGCCTCCTGAACTAGAAAAGTGGTCGATGGTGTCTTTCAAGGGACACGTGCTGGTGAGTTAGACAGGGGTCCTGCCACAGAGGGGAGGCGTGCTGATGGGCTGTGCTATGTGCTCGAGAGGTACACGTGACAGGACTTCATGAGATGGTGAGCTGTGGGGGAAGGGGCCGAAGGAGGAAGAGGGTCTGGAATATTCATCTTCATCAGATCTTAAAATGTATTGGTATCCATAGGGAGAAAAAACCAAACATTTAAAATAGGCGTGTATTTCTCTTAATCTGTTAAATATTCAGTATCAAGTTGACTTTAGAATCTGGAAGTGAAGTCATATGGATCATGGGCCCAGAATTATCTGCCTGTCCAGCTGGCCTTCTTTCTGAGATTTTATTTTTCTCTTAGTGATATTTGTTCTTCCCTTTCCGGTCTTGAAAAGCAGACTTCTGCTGTGGAAAGTGATATTTTGTGAGCATAACATAAAATCTATGACAAAAGAAAACAAACCACAGAGCAGAAGCGATTCTGTGTTGTAGCTCGGGGTCCTGGTAGGGTACAGAAACCGTGCGAAGTTTTTCAAATAGGGATTTCTGACTCCACAGGGCTTGGAAGGCTGAAGAACAACAATGGATGCTGAAGCAATCCGGGGATTAGTGACTTCAGGGAGTGGCTGCCACCTCTAGGTGCTGGGGGACAGAAAGGAAGAGGTGGTGATACCAAAATCCAGCAGGTCAGAGGAGAGGCTGCCGTGGGTGGTGCTCTGACCTGCAGGGGTGGTGAGAGCTGGAGGAGACCCCTCAGCGCCAGGGCTGGAAGTGCCCAGACTGGGAGCTGGAGCTTTTGCTGATGCTAGAAGGATGCTGACAGAGTCTGAAAGCAGGAACAGAGTCCTGTCTTCCCTCCTCCCTCTTTCCACTGTCAGAGCATAACAGCAGCGTGGAAGCCTGAGAAATGCAGATAAATGCAGATTGCAGAGTCTCAGCCCTGGCGTCAGTCACTGAGTAGATGCAGAAGGGTGGGGTTGGGGCTGAGACACGGGAGGCAAACAACCAGCACAGATTCTGAGCATCAGACTGTTGGGATCAGAACATCCTATGACAATGCAAAAATTGTCATGCTCATTTTCTTGCCCGTTCTAGGGACTGTGGCCTAGGGGTCAGTTTGGAGTGGGGGTCAGCTCTCTGGTCTGTCTCTGTGATGTTCTGGCTCCTGGCAGGGGCCGTGTCCAAGCTGAGGCTGGTGGAGGCCGGTGTTGCTGACCACAGAAGGAGGCTCTGGGGCAGTTTCTGTTGATCGCTATGTGTCTGATTATTTTCCAAAGTGAAGTTGAATTAGTCTGGGGTTTTTATGCATTTTTTGAGGTCAAAGCTAGAAGCGATAACATCTGAGGCCTTGTTCAAGCCCCTCTTATCGCCTGAGAAGTTGGTGCCTTCAGGGAAAGGGGGCGAGGGAGGAGCGGGTGCCAAGGGAGAGAGGGAGGGACAAATTCCACAGGGGGTGTGTTGAATCGGGACATCCAGGAGGCAGCTGGATGTGTGGATCATGAACTCAGAGGACTGATTTGGGGCTAAGATAATGATTTGGGTGCTTGATGGTAAGTGAAGGCTTTGAGAGTGTATATAATTTCCCAGGAGAGAATGCAGGAGAGTGAGAAGAGGTGAGGGGAAAGTTGAAACCAGACCTTGGAGGAACCCCAACATTTTTAACATGAGAGGAGCCTGCAGAGGCAAGAGAGACCAGCCTAATAGAAAGTTCTTCTGAGCAGATTATTTGCCTGTCACTTTGATCTTGGATCTGACTCACGTGCACGGTAACGGGATGCACCTGCAGCGACCATGGTGTAACTTTAAAGCTCACATCCCAAAGTGTTCCTTTTAGGGACAGTCTCCCTCACACCACATCTTCCACAAATGTGATGTGGGCAGTACCCGCCTCCACCTCTCCCTCTCTGCAGGGCTGGCAGAGGGAGACACAGCCCTTTGCTGACCTCATTTTTGTGAGCGTGTGGGACCTGGCGTAGGCGTTCCACGTGCTCTGTGGTCACATGAGCATTAATGACGTTAGTTTGGCTCTGAAATTGTTTGATCTGCTGATTTTCTTTTCTTGCTTTGTCATTACAGCTGCTTTTTAAAAGGCAAAATTACTAAATTTTCAGAGTCAATGATTTCGGTTTGGCAAAGAAGAGGCAACATATATGCAGGCTCCCAAATCTGCTTTGAGATCACAGGATGGTCTTTTTCTGATTAAACATCCAATGAAACTTGCTGTGTAACTGTAGGAAAAAGCCTATTTGGGCTAGAGCAAGAATAATTGAAAACTTTTTTTTTTTTTTTTGGTGAAGAAGATTAGCCCTGAGCTAACATCTGTTGCCAATCTTCCTCTTTTGGCTTGAGGAAGCTTAGCCCTGAGCTAACATCTGTGCCAATCCTCCTCTCTTTTATATGTGGGTTGCTACCACAACATGGCTTGCTTGACGAGTGGTGTAGGTCTGTGCCTGGGATCTGAACCCACGAGCCCAGGCTGCCAAAGCAAAGCATGCTGAACTTAACCCTACACCCACGGGGCCAGCCCCCAAAAAACTATTTTTTAAAAAGCTTAACTAATTACCTTTTTTCCTAAATCATAGAGATGTTCAGCATATCTGATATACCCAAATATCGATTTATGTAACAAATAGGTATAAGGGTGATTTTTGTATCATTAACACCCTTTCCTTTTACCAAAGAATTCTTGGAAGAAGCCTTTAAATAAGCTAGCTTCTAAAGTGAACTTGAAATATGTTTTGAATTATGAAAATGAGATTTACACCTAACTTTTCAAGGATGCATCCCGGAGAGGAAATACAGCTGTAAAGTGTTGAGCGAGGCCATGAAGGTTTTCCTGGGAAGGAAAAGAATGTAATACTCATTTCTACCTTTTCTTTTCTCTTATCGGTGTCTCAAAATAGACCAAAAGTACATTTTATTGTTACCGTTTATTTGCTACGACAGCAATGACGTCTCACTTGATTTTAGTCCTTTAGCCTTGAACTAAAATGACACTGTGGAAACAAGTCAGTATTTTTTTTGAGGAAGAGTTTGCAAGGGTGGAGTTCCGTGGGTGGGTTTGCTGAGAAGTGCTGGGTGGGTACCTGGGAGAGGAGCGGGGATCTTTGGAGAAGAGCCCAGGAAGGTCCCGAATTGCATCTCCCAGGAACTCGCCCAAGACCAGGTTGTCTTACATGGTGTCGCCCTGTGATGGCCGGGCGCGAAGGGGGACCGAGCCGTTCCAGGCAGCCCTGAGGCTTTCTGACCTTGATTTTGGAATTAGGAGTTCGTTCACGTTAGCAGTTTTGGTTCCCTGTGCCTGAGTTTGGGGAGCTTTTATGAAATCCTGGAAATGTTCTGGCCCTCATCTCTAGGTGCAGACCCAACCTTAATTTACACATCTGGTGTGACCTGAGCTGCTGGTGGGTTTAAATTTGTTTTGTTTTTGCCATTATCCTTCTCATGTCTCAGTGGCCTCAAATCTCCAAAAACAAACTGGGTGGGAAATCAGAGGAAATTCTCCTTTCTGATGCATGAGAGCCATGTGCTAGCAAAAGCAGGAGCTCCCCCAACATCACCAGAACCTTCCAGCGGAGTGAAGGGGGAAGATGGTATTCGGTGTTGAGCAGCGTTAAGGTAACCAAACAGCAAAGGCCAGGGGACGTGACGAAGGCTGTAGAAAGGGATTATGCCAAGAGGATGATTTCTTCCCCGCCCATTTGGAATCATCACTTAGGTGTGGCTCTTCTTGGAGTATTGGGGAGTGAGGTTGGGACAAGAGGAGGTGACAGTGGATCACGGGCAGTTAGGGAGCTTGACTGAGCCTTTGTGGCCGCGAAGGTTTTCATTTGCAAGGTGGTGGGTGAATCAGCCTTTTCTCCCAAAAGCTTCAACATATACAAGTTTCTGACATATTGGCTATTCTTGAAAAAAAATCTAGATTCTATTCTCTTTGTTGTTTTGTCTTGAAGGACGTATCTTCCCATTCCCAAAGAGAAATCATATAGATTCATGCTTTCCCCTTGTGACTTTCTGTCCAGCTGTTTTGTTTTTAGAGGAGGAATTTTAAAAAAACTTTTTGAGATCGTACCTAATATAACTCTTGTCAAACGATGCAGATAAAATCATAAGTTATTAATTTTGTACTTTTTTTTCCTTTAAGTTGCTAAAACAACAGCTTTGCTTTCCTTCGGTTAATCATCATGCTTTCTTTTCTATTACCATTTAGCAACTGGATGGTGACTTTTTTTTTAATCTTCTTCACTGATGCTCTCCAGGCGAGGAGAGCACATGTTTAGACACATTATTGTTATTTCCTTGCTATCGTTCAGGACCCAGTTTTTCTGGACGTTTGTTGGAGAAAAGTGCCACTAATAGAAACTCAAACAATGTCCTTAACATGCCCACAGATCATTTCAAGACCCTTCAGTGCATTTTTGGGGGCATTCACTGGTCAGGGGGCCTGCTGTTTGGTGTACCCTCTTCTAGTGCTGGGAACACCATGATGAGGGAGACAGAAGATCCTGCTCCCAGGGGTCCCACCAGCCACCGCAGAGGCTGACACGTCAGGAAACCTCAGGGCAGGGTGGTAAGTGCTGTGTCAGCACTTATTGTGTTAAGGGGACCCACAGGGTCTTAGGAGACCCCAACTAGGTCTCAGGAGTCAGGACAACATCCCAGTGACACTTAGCTGAGGCTTGAAGGCTATGTAGGAGTTTGCTCGGAGGGAAAAGCCCTTCAGGCAGGGGGAACAGCACAGACCGAGGCAGGAAAGAACAGGATGCTTCTGCATGGCTGAGAGTGTAGGAACGGAGGGGTGTGGGGTGCTGGGGAGGAGTGGCCGTGGGTGAGCTGGGGAGAGGTGAGAGGCAGCCAGATTGTGGAGAACACAGCACACGGTGTTAAGGAGTTTGGGGTTTATTTTAAAGGCAACAGGGAGCCCCCAATTGTGCCCTGGGAATGGTGTTATTCCATCAGGGTTTGCACTGCTCACTGGCGGCTGTGCAGAGGAGGAATTGGAGGAGCCTCGTTAGCAGGCTGTTCGAGTGGCTCAGGGGTGAGATGCTGGTGGCCTGAGGATGTGTTCATGGGGATGGAGAGAAGGAGACGGAATGGAGAGACCTTGGGGATGTAGCATGCAGAGGTCTCGGTGGCTGATTAAGTGTGCGTTTGGGGGTAGAGGGCATGGAATGAGAGAGGGAAGACAAATTGCTGACATTTCAGCAGCTGCTCATTTTTATGTGATACACACGCGCATTCATTTTCTGAGAGTCCCTTAGAATTTCTGTGACGTCTAGGACAACTGTCAGCTTCCATTCTTTATCAACTGTGTGTGATCCCACTGACTGAGAAGGGAACACAGGCAGAGGAGCAGAATGGAGGAACGGAATGATGAGTCGATTAAGTTTTAAATTTTGCATTTGAGGTGTCTTTGGAATGCCCAAAGAAAATTTCCAGCAGGCAATTAGAGTGTGAAAATAATTGAAGTTTAGATGAGGAGCTTGGACTGGTTTTCAAATGAGCAGATTTTCAAATCAGCAGCATATATAGGCGATTTATAAATCTGTGGAAATAGGTGAAACCCCCCGGGGAGATTATGTAGGGCAAGGGAGATGGAGGGCCAGGGCTGTGACCCTGGTTGAAGAAAAAGAAATTACAAAGGTAATTAAGAGGAAGGGGACGAGACTTAGGCCACAGAGGCCAAGGAAAGAGGTACTTGGAAGAAGAGAATGGTCAAGAGTCAGAATGCCTCAGACAGGCCACGTAAGTGAAGAGCTCAGATTCATTTGGGGGGTTTAGAAATTAGAAGGTCATCGGTGGGAGCAGTTTAAATGGAGCCATTTAAGGTATGCAATTATAAGGTGTATCGTTTATGAATGAGTTTGGCTGCAAGTTACTACAGCCACATACAGATCTGGGCTCATCTAACGCTTATAACCCGAAGTCCAGAGGTGGGAGGCTGCCCGTGTGTGTTCAGCAGCTTAATGATGTCAGGGCCTGTATCTCTGCCATTCTTGAAGCCCTCTGCTCGTGCTCTCACGTTGGCTGCTGCAGCCTTACACGTCATGGTCATCCCAGAAATGAAATTTCCTGGACACCCCCGCCCCAGCTGACCTCCTCTCGGATCTCAGCGGCCGTAAGGAGTAACCTGACTGTCTGTAGATGTGAGGAACGCTGGGAAAGCACGGAATGGGGCTGCCACTTCTGGCACAGCGGTCCACCGCCGGCTGGGCGCACTGTCACCTTGAACAAAATCCGGGCGCTGCAAGCAAGGAAGAGGAGATTGTGTGGAGTTGGCAGCTAACGGGCTGGTCCTGCGGGGGTTGAGAAGTGAAGGGGAAGCGAGAAAATGGGGACAGTCTGTGTGTATGGCACCTTAAGATCTGTTCTGAGAAGTGTGGACTAGAGAAGGAAGCCAGCGGGGAATGTGGGAAAATCACGGAAGGTGACATTTTAGACTGTGAAAGGCGGGAGGACGTGGAAATGTTGATCCCGGGGAACGGGAGAGGTTGAAGACTCATCACAGGGTTTCCCATCCTGGCCAAGACCCAGCGAGATGTGGGAGGGGTGAGGGCTGAGCTTTCCTTTTGTCAAGTGGCAGAAGGGGGCTTGTGGATTCTGGAACCTTCTCGGGCACATTGCTTGTAGGAAAGAGTAAACATATAGGTTGAGGATCTGGAAATATATTCATTGAAAACTGTCCGCGCTCAGCCTCCAGGTGTTCTCAGTTTGAAGACGGCTGCCTTAAATCACGTGTGGCACGGATGGTTTCAATGGGACTGTTAGGATTTCTGGGTTCATGTGACTGGAGTTCATTTCTCCCCTTCCTCAGCTGGGCCTCAGCAGGCCCTTGCTCTCTGGGAGGGTCTGTGCTTGTATTTTCCTCTCTAGGCGTCTCCTACGCAGAGCTGTGGCCCTCAGGGTCTGGAGTATGTGGTGGGGGATGAGGGGAGAGTGGGGCAGGAAAGTTTCTACTTCTTGGTGACTGTGCAGGTGGCTCTCGGTCCCTGCAGGTGTTCAGAGCTGACTTCTCTGGTTGGTGTTTGCTTGATTTGTGCAATGAATGCACTTTTAAAATCTCTGGTGGCACTAACCTTCTTTTTTAGGATCCTCGTGGGCAGGGTCTTCTTAATACCTCGGGCCCCACTTCTGGCCCCAGGGTTTGCTGACCTTTGATCTGCCCTGAGTTTGGGGCTACAGCAGTGTCTCTCTCTTCCTCTCTCCCCCGTTCTCCTGCTGGCTTAGGCCAGTGCACTCTGGACCTTGGCTTCTGTATATAGTTTTTTTTAAAATTCACAGACCCGTTGACCTGATTCTGCAACTCATAGGGGCTCCATGCAGACCAAGCAAAACTAATGAGGAAAAAACACTTGACTTTATAAAGTAGATATTAAATTTTTTCTAAGATAAAGAATCCTAAAAACAAGTCAGAAAACAGTTACCTACAAATCCTTCTCTCAGAGTTTTCTCAGGAACATTAAATGCCAGCAAATGATGAACACGCAGTGTCTCCAAAGTATTGAGGAAGGAATGGATTGACACCCGAATACTGTATTTGGTTGGTGCCAGGAGGGTGCTGAATGTTTTCATGAAAGGAATGCCAGAATGCAAAGGTTGCTTCTCTGGGGGAGCTTGTAGATAAATATGTATAATTTATGGTTGCTTTTGTAAACAGAAATGTGTGTGTGTGTGTTGGTGTGTATGTGAATATTTAGGAAAATATAGTCCCAGACTGTCAACAGTGATTATATCAGGAAATAGGGGGACCATTGCCTCTTAATTCTTATAATTAAGTCAAAATTTTAATAAAAATTTGGTAATATTTTGCATTTGTTGTTTTCAATTTTATAAAATACCATCTATATAAAAAAAGTTATCATAGGTCAAGGCTTAGTTATATTTTTAATTTAAAACAAGGGGTTCCTGCTCATTCATTAAAAAAAACTAGGTATATCGTTTATGCCAGAACTTTCTTTAGACTGATATTTTTTGGTGAGCATTAGGAAGAAAAGTTCTCAGATCAACTTCCTACCTCCTTTTGAAGGTGATGGAATTTTCCTAGGATGGACAGGAAAGAGAATAAAATAATAAAATACGTTTTTCCAGCCAAACTATTTTCACATGCTTCAAAGCTCATTCTATATTCTCTCATCTGATCTTTTAGAACTCGCCTCAAGAGCTTTTTGACACGGTCCTTATCAGGTCTGTGCCTACATAGGTCAATGAGAAGGGTACATGATGGAACAAATCTCACAAAGGAAGAAAGGAGAAGAGTAAGTTCTTTACAAATCCCAGGGAAACCGTGGGTTCCCACATGGGCCTGTCTGTGGTCTGGCCCCCATGCATAAGTGGATTCTGAGAACACAGGTTCCCAGAAAGAGAGTCACTTTTGTGATTAATTACGTTCCCCAAAGATTCTTTCTTAACCATACAGGGCTTTCTGCAAAGAAAATTCTGAAAGACTACAATTTGCTATGAAAGGGATCAAACACAAAATACTGCTTAGAATCAAACTTTTTTTTTTTTTGGTGAGGAAGACTGGCCCTGAGCTAACATCTATTGCCAATCTTCCTCTTTTTGTTTGAGGAAGATTGTCACTGAGCTAACATCTGTGCCAGGCTTCCTCTATTTTCTATGTGGGATGCCTCCACAGCATGGCTTGATGAGCGGTATGTAAGTCCACACCTGTGATCTGGGCCTGTGAACCCTGGGCCACCGAAGCAGAGTGCATGAACCTAACCACTATGCCACCGGGCTGGCCCCAGAATCAAGCTTTTAAAAAGGTCAGACTCATAGAGGGCTACAACTAATGATCATTGACTTGAGTACACGTTGGCAAACTTTTAAAAGAAGCATGAAGAAATTTATGGGGAAAACATCAACCTCAGCCATCAGCTCTAATTGAAAATGGCGGAAGAAATACAAAAGTGGATGGAAATGGGCATCTGTGCTGGAAGTTAGAGAGGTCCTCCATCCACGTGCCACCAACCTGGAGGAAGTTCTGCCCAGTATAGTGCAAACTACAGGAAGCCACCTTGGCCAAATCATAGATGTCTTTTTTTCTTTTTAAGATTGGCACCTGTGCTAACATCTGTTGCCAGTCTTTTTTTTTTCCTCCTTCTCCTCAAAGCCCCCAGTACATAGTTGTATATTCTAGTTGTGGTTGCCTCTGGTTGTGCCATGTGGGACGCCACCTCAGCATGGCCTGATGAGCAGTGCCATGTCTGCACCCAGGATCGGAACCACGAAACCCTGGGCCACCAAAGCAGAGCTCACAAACTTAACCACTCGGCCACAGGGCCGCCTCCCCATAGATGTCTTCTTTGAGACAAAGTTAGGGTGTGCAAACGGTAAGTAGAGGAGATTCTGCTAGACCCCACCCTCAGGAACAGCGCCTGATTTTCTGGTGTGGGAGCTGAGAAGGGTCAGCCTCTCTGTAGACTGAGAACATTTATTCCAGGTGGAACCCCTATTCCTATAGAGGGTCCACAGCTTAGAATCAGCTCCTGGAGGAGGCCCAGGGCCATGCCCAGCCTCAGGATGGCAGGCCTTCCCGATACAGTGGGTGGGGCATCCAGAAGGTGGGTGGTCCTGGGTGCCCTCAGCCAAGAGGAAGTTTCTTTCTGCTTCCTATCTCTTTTGTTGTAGATACCAGGATATTTCCTTGACTCCATCTTCCCAATGAACAATTCATGTTTCAGCTTTGTCCATTCCATGCTCACCCTTTTTTATTGAATTTTTTCCCCCTTCTGATTGCTCCTTTTTCATTGTAGCCTGTTCTTGTTTTGTGCATACAATATCTTCTCAGTTGTATCTGTGGGCATTAATGAGAGCCTTTAGAAGTTCCCCCCTCCACCTTTTCTCTCTTTCCTTTGGATAATTTTAAAGTTTCTCCTTTGATGTTTTCTCTCGTGCTCCTAGTTTTCCTCAGATTTCTGTGATTCCTAGTAGTCAGTCAATAAGAAGGAAGGACTAGGTCCAGCATTGTCAGTAGCTGGCTTAGGTTTTGTCTGTTGGCCTCAGAATCTTCCCTTCTTACTGGAGGGACTCAGTGTGTGTGGGGGGTGGTGACTGGTGGGTTTTACGCCAGGGTGAGTGGCCATGGGGGAGCAGACAGGAAGGCTGTTGGGATGTTTGGAGGCTCTCCAGCTCTTCTCAGATCTTCACACCCACTTTGGTGCCCACCCAAAGAAGAGAGTAGTCTACACTCTTTTGAGAGCCGGTGCTGGACGGACATCCTTGCTGCAGGTTGCTCAGTTGATAATATTAATGGCTCATATGTTAGATGCTGTTCTAAATGCTTTCCATATATTAACCCTAATCCATGAGTTATAACCCAAATATATAGTAACTCATGTCTCCAAATTTTGCAGATGAGGAATTGGAGGCACAGAGAGCTTCAGTAATTTGCCCGGAGTTACCTCCCTAATTAGCCCTGGGCAGGGGTTTGAAGCAAGAGGATGTAACTGCAAAACTCGACCTCGGGTATCAAGGTGGGGCGTGGGGATGGGACCGGAGGGTTTCCAATGATCCTTATTGCTGTCCATGCAGTTCTTCCATCAAGAATCCTGATGATTCCCCAGGGACTCACTCTTTTTTTTTTTTTTTTAATGTTCACTTTATTTAGACTTGTAGTTTCTCTGTATTAACTTCTATCTTGGGAGCAGTTTTCTACCATGTATATGTTGGTCTGCTGTTCCTGAGCTCTGTGGTCCCATCTGCTTTCTGTCTTCGAGGAATTTCTCACCATTTACGATCTGCTGCTGGCACCAGCTTTTGTTTCTCCACCCTGTTAGCGATGTGTCATATGCCTCTCTCTCTCTATATATATTTACAAGTTTATTTAAAAGTATTTGGTTCAGCAGAGAGGAAGATGTGTGCATTTGGTCTACCATCTTGTTTCAACGTCTGTGATATTTTCTATATGCATTTGATCTATTTACCTCCTCTTGGTGAGATTAGTTAATTTCTTTATCCTGTTGCTGTAACAATTAAACTTGAAGTAGCACTCAGGGTGCGGGGGACACAGTCACCATGTAATAGCCCCAGGCTTTTTGTTCTTTCAGATATAGATTATTGGATTCTGTATGGTTTAGTTGCTATTCTACTGGACAGCGACTTCCCGATGTGTACAGTCAGACATGAACATTATTTCTACTGTTCAGACAAAGGAGGAAGAAGTGGGGCAACACTGTTTGTTAAACTTTCTTGTAGACAAATAAATCATGATAAATATAATATATGCAAATATTGAAAACATTGAATGCAGGGTTCATGGAGGGGGTTAAACATTTTTTATGGAAATAAAACATGCATACAGGGGAGTGACACATACATAGGCAGCTTGATGTATTTTAACAAAGTGAACACGTACGCATACCAGCTCACGATATAGAACACGGCCAGCACCCGAGAAGGCTCCGTGGTAACCCCACCTCAAAGGTAACCACTCACCGACTCCTATCACCATGGGTTCGCTTTTCCTGTTTTTAAATTTTATGTGAATGGAATAATACAGCATATTCTCTTTTATATTTGAACTTTATATAATTAGAATCACACTGCACGAGCTACTTTCGTTAAATGTTATGTCTGAAGTCTACCCATGCTGTTGCATGTGCCGGGAGTAGTTCTTTCTTTTTAGTTCCTATACAGAATTGCATTAGAGAAGTAGCCGCGATCTAGTTATTCGTTCTGCTGTTAATAGACGTTTGAGTTGTTACCAGTTTTTGGTGGTTATGAGTAATGCTGCTTGTACATGAATTTTGGTGTACGTATGAGGAATTTCTGCTGGGTATTTACCTAGGAATGCAATTACTGAGTCATAGGGTATGGCTATTTATATATTCAGTTTTAGTAGATTCTGTCAAACTGTTTTCCAAAGTGGTCGTACTGATGTATACTCCCACCAACAGTGTATGAGGGTTCCACTTGCTCCATTAATCCTGTACTATCGTTTTAAAATAATTTTAGCCATTCTGGTGGCAATGTAGTGGCATCTCATTGTGGTTTAATTTGTATTTCCATG
Source organism: Equus quagga (assembly GCF_021613505.1). Classification (NCBI taxonomy): domain Eukaryota; kingdom Metazoa; phylum Chordata; class Mammalia; order Perissodactyla; family Equidae; genus Equus; species Equus quagga. The sequence continues at coordinate 94,541,017 of NC_060268.1, forward strand.
ATAATAATGGAAATATTTTTATATGCTTACTGGCTATTTGGATATCCCCTTTTTGTGAAGTTGCCTCTGTAAGAGTTTTGCCTATTCTAAAATATTGAGTAGGTTGCCTTTCTCTTAATGACTTGTAGGAATTCTTTTTAATGTCTGAATGTGATTCTTTGCAAATATATTGAAAATATCTTGTACTCTATGGCTTGATTTTTCACACTCTGTCTTTGCTTGTTTTTAATGAAGTCCAACATATCGGTCTTTTTCTTTATAGTTAGTATTTTGGGAACTGATTGAGATGTCTCTTATACCAAGGTTATGTTAACTTTTAAAATCTTTAAGGGTTTACCTTTGGCATTTATTTTAAGATCAATGAGGAATTGTTTTTGATGTATGGTATAGGGTAGGGGTCCTAAATTATTTTTAAGAAAATAAAGGGATCCTGAAATCAGAGAGTTTGAGAACTAGCAATTTAGAGCTATAAAACCCCCCTCTAAGAACAAGTTTAGTTACATCCCACAAGCTTAAATATATCTATATATTCGATGTTACTCATTTCAAAATATATTCGAATACTCATAGTGATTTCATGTTTAATTCAGTTTATTTAGATGTATTGTTTAATTTCCAAATATTTGGAAAATTTTTCAGGTATTGTTTTATCCATTAATTTCACTGTGGTCAGAGAACATATTCTGAGTGATGTCAGTCTTTGGGATCAGTGCAGATGTGCACCGTGATCCAGCACATGGTCTGTTTTGGTAAATGCTCCATGTCTACTTGAAAACAATCTTCATTCTGTTGTTTGCTGTAGTGTTCTCCATGTGTAAATCAGACCATTCAAGTCAAGTCAATCTGTTGATTTTTTTGGTCTGTTTTATCAGTTACTAAGAGAGAGGTGTTAAAAAATCAAAATATTTGGAATCATTTATTTCTAGTTTTAGTTTTATAAGATTTCCTTTTATACATTTTGAGGTTATGTTTTTAAGCACATACAGATTTAGGATTGTGATATTTTTCTTTTGAATTGAACATTTGTAATTTTTTAATGTCTGTCTGTCTTCTAGTAGTAATGTTTTTTGTCTAAAAGTATATTTTGTATGATATTAGTATAGCTTCTCAGGATTTTCTTGTTGTAAATGTTAGTGTTTGTCTGCTATATCTTTTTCCATGTGTTTATTTTCCTCCAATATCATTATATTTACTGTGCATCTCTTATAGGCAGAATATAGTGTAGTTTGATATTTTATCATCTTAGCCCATGCTTTTTGTATTTTAATTGGAATATTTAGTCCATTTACAGTTAAAGTGATCATTGATATTTTTCCGTTTAGATCTATGTTATTTTCTATTTGCCTCACTTTTATTCTTGTTTCTTCTTCTTTCTTGCCTTCTTTTGAATTAATCATTTTTATTCCATTTTGCTTCTCTAGTAGCTTGCTGTAAAAGCAATCCTAGAGATGACCACGTGCATTTTTTATGTGGTGGAGTCCTCCTTAAACTATTATTTTGTTACAAGCAATAGAAGACCTCACAACAATTTACCTCCTTAGTAATGGCTTTTGTGTACTGTTTCCATGTTTTAAAAGCCTACCTATATTTAAAACCTTGCAAGATATTATTATTGTTTTAAGCTGTCAGTATTCATTTAGATTTATCTTTTTGGTTCATTTCTTTCCATAGTTCCTTGTTACCATCTGGAATATTTTTGTTTTATTTGAAGAACTCCCTTTAGTGTTTCTTTTGGTGTGTGTCTGCTGGTGAGGAATCCTCCCATTTTTTTCCATCTGAATATCTTTAAAACTTTGCCTTCATCTATGAAGGGTATATTCAATGGAAATAAAATTTTAGATTGATGGATAATTTCTGTCAGGACTTAAAAGATATGATTTCATTGTCTTGTAGCTTCCATGATTTCTGTGACAGTGTTAGCTCACAGTCTTTTTTGTTGCTTTTTTGAATGGAGTGTTTTCTTCTTTGATTGTTTTTAGGTTTCTCTGTCTTGGTTTTCAGCAAAAGACTTGTGCCTAGGTATGCTTTTCTTCTTATTTATCCTGTTTGAGATTCATAGAAGAGCTTTAATCTGCAGCTTGATGTCTTTTTGATTATATTGAACAGTTCTCGGCCATCTTCTCTTCAAATATTGCTTTTTCCCCATTTCTCTGTTCTATCCTTTTAGAACTCTAAAATACACATGTTAGATGTTTCTACTGTGTCTAATATGTTTATAATGTTCTTTTTTGTATTTTTAATTCTCTTTCCCTTTACATTTCAATTTAGATACTTTCCATTGATTTATTTTCCGGTTCACATATTCTCTCTTTTGCAGTGTCTAATTGTTATTAAGCCCTCCTGTTGAATTCTTAATTTCAGTTATTGAATTTTTCATTTGCTCTCTCTCTCTCTTTTTTTTTTTTTTGCTGAGGAAGATTTTCCCTGAGCTAACATCCACTGCCAATCTTCCTCTTTTTGTATGTGAGCCACTGCTACTGACAGACAAGTGGTGTACGTCCACACCTGGGAACTGAACCTGGGCCACCGAACCAAAGCATGCCGAACTTAACCACTAGGCCACTGGGGCTGGCCCCATTTGCTCTCTTTCTTTGTTTTACAGTTCTTTGGTGGAAATTTACATTGTCGTCTATTTTCTTGAACCTATTAACCATAGTTATGTTAAAGATAATTTCTGATGTCAATATTGGGATTACCTGTTGGGTTATCTTGTGTTTTTTTTAATTTAGCTTTCAGTTGTTTGGTTCAGTCTCCTGGTATACCAGATGATTTTTTATTTGGATGGCAGATACTGTATGTGAAGAGGGTAGCAGTTCTGGAAGTGCTGTTGTCTTCCTCCAGAGACGACCTGGTTTTATTCTGGCAGATAACGAGGGTAAAGACTTGTGATGTTGCTACAAACGGGATTGAAATGATTCAAGTTTGCTTTTTCGGCTTTGTGAGGACACATCTCTCTCTAGCTTGCTATTACTGCTAGGCTGTAGGTCTTCAGAAATTGAACTAAAACAGGATGTTTACCAGGGTGTCTCTTTATTGGGTGTCCTGAACTCCAATTTTGTCTCTTGATTACTGTAACAGTGCAAAAACCTCTGCTTAGAGGTTTAGCCGTTTAGCAGCCTCTTTGTGCTCATTTCTCAGCACCTTGCGTTATGTATACCCAACTTAGGAACTGTCAAAAGTGCTGAGAGGAAATTGCACATAGCCGGAACAGTTTCCTTTGTTCCCTGGAATTTCGGCCTCTGATATCCTGGTTTCCTAGGTTACAGTGCACTCCAATTTCCATCTCCGTAGCCCATTGAGGCCACGGCAACTTCCAGGCTGATGCTTCCTGCTCAGCCTTTCTGTCCTGTGTTGCAAGGCAGAGATTTCCCTAAAGGGAAAGAGCAGCCGTGAATGTCTGGCACTTCTCACTGCATTTCCCTTCTTTATGATTTTGGCCCCTCAAATCCCAGCTACCCTGGTTGCTCTCTGATGCCTTCAGAGATTTAAAAAAATTTCTGATTCTAAAATACTTTTTGACTTAGAGAAAAGTTGCAGAACTAATACAGACAGCTCACATATACCATTCACTCATCTTCCCCTAATGTTAACAACTTACAAATAGCCTTAATTATTTGTATTTGTAATTGAGTATTGCCATGTTTTCCAAGCTGATAAAAGCAGAACATGACTGCTAACTGGTTGAAAGGAAAACCAAAGGAGCCAGTAAAGAGGGTGAAATTTTTGGTGCAGGGCCCCAAAGTGTCTTCCTTACAACACTGCTCCTCTGAGACTTTTCCTGGTATGAGGTGTCTCCCATGACCGAATAAGGATGGGAAATGCTACATCTTATATGCACCCAGTTGGAAATCCACAATGCTCATTTCCTTTTTAAAGTCTTTGGAAAATGTTTTAGTAAAGAACTCTGCTTAATTTTTGTTCATTGCAGTGTTTCCAAACTTACATGGTCAAGGAGCTGTTCTTTTGCCTGACTCTTATTCACATCTCATGCAGCCAGAGTTTTGTGGCACTCGTCTCGGAAAATACTGTTCTGGAGCACTTTCTGAAATCCTGAGGTATAAATTTTACTTTTGTACATTTTCTCCTAGGTTCTGGCTTTCTTGCCATTTAATTTCTTGCTTCATAAAAGGGAAGAGGATGGAGAAGCCAAGGTTTCTTTGAAAACAGATATTTGCACAAGAAGCAAGCCAAGGCTATGTTAACATTTACCACTAAAACCTCAGCACATCTAGAGGAAAAGCCAAACGCAAAAGCTTTATGTTTCCCAAATAAATTTCTTTTACATCACTGCTCTGTTGAGTCTTTGGAATTGGTTTTTATTTTCCTATTATTGATGACGTTGGAGCCTGCTGAGAAGTAGATGGGGAGGGAGGATTTTTATCTCTAGCTGTAGCACCAAGGCATCCTGAGAGGGGTTTAATTGCATCATAATCCTCTTTTCACTGGGGGAATATCACACGAGCCACACTGACTTAGCCACACGTTTGTATTTTAGCCTCACACTTCCGTCTAGCGAGCCCAGGTCAGGTGCAGTGTTTGTGATGAGGAAGCTGAATGGGTGAGGGCAGTTGGTGTTTGAAATTGAAGAAGACAGAGTTTTAGGGGGAAATTGTGACACTCTTCCTTAGTCTACCTTTCCATTTAGTGTGTGTCCCTTTTTATCTCCTAACGGATCTCCTTGTCCACCTTCTGGCTCCCCTCTAGTGCATTCTCCATGGGCCGCTTGAGGGATCTTCCTGAGATGCAGACCTGATCACATCAATCACCTGCTTAAAAATCTCCATTGCCCACAGGATTCAGTTCAGCCTCATGATCTGGCCGCTGCTTGTATGGTCATTTTCATTTGGGGTCAGTCTTTCATGTCAGTTACCCTTATTGTTATGCTGTTTCCTGAATGCACTCTCATAGATATATATATTTTCATAAGTTATGCATTTGCTTATGCTGTTCTCTCTGCCAGAAATGCCACTTCCTCTGTAATCTCCTTGGTGCACTCAATATAGCCTTCTAGGCTCTGTTCTGGAACTTTCTTGGCACCTTCTCATCCATAGCATCTGCTTCCTTGCATCTGGATTTTAATAGCAAATTCTGCATCTCCCTATTACGGAAAAGTACGTACTTGCTTGTGTTATGGCCATTTGCTCCTGCTTCTCAGTGGGCCTGTGGGCAGCTGGAATGTAGAGCGATTGATCTTCGTATCCCTAGCATATCGACCTAGTCGGTAGACTTTCCGATGTTTGTTGAACTAGATTGAATGACCTCCTGTCAGTCTGAAACATTAAGCCAAAGTGTTTTTTTTAAAATGAATTTAAGGTGGTACATTGATTTCTAAATACTGCTTTTATAGCATCGTACCGGTTTTGATGTATAGTATTTTTTTGTTGTTAAATTTAAAAAGTTTTGTAATTTCTATTAGGGCTTCCTTTCCATTGTTATCTAGGACTGAATTCCAAAATTTTTTACCTACATATTTATTTTTATTGTTGACTTCTAGATTAATTGCACATGGTTAAAAAACATGTTCTATATGGTATTGATTGATTTTGGTCATTTTTCCTAATGTTCTGTCCATACTTTCAAAGAATATACCTTTTCTATTTATTGGCTGCCGATATATATATATATATATTTTTTCATATTGATTAAGGTTATTAATTTGGTCATTCGAATTATCTATATCCCTTCCACTTTTTTTAAAAATCATACTTGATCCATCAGTTTTCTGATCGAGTTGTGTTAGAATCCCCTCGATGGTCATGGATTTGTCAGTTTCAGTTCTTTCACTGTTTTGCCTTGTCTTTTTAAAGTTGTGCTGTGGCGTGGATCGTGTTATAAGAGCATGTTAGCGGATTGCTCCTTTTGTGATTAGGCCACACCTCTATCCCAGTAAATGCTTTGCCTACAAGTCTTTTTTGTCTGATATTATTGTTACTGGATTTATTTTGATTAATGTTTTCCTAGTATATATAATTCATTTTCAGTCTTTCTGTATGTTTTATTTTAGGTGCGTCTCTCAGAAGCTGCGTATTGCTGGATTTAAAAAATCCACCATATTAATTTATCCTTTAATAGGTTGAATTTAATCTGCTTGCATAGATAATGATTACTGACCTACTTGGACTTATTATTGCTATTTTATTTTGTGGTTTCTATTTGTCATCCTGTATGTTCCTCCCACATCCTTTTTCCTTCTTTTCTTTTGGATTGGAAGACGTTGATTTTCCACTAATGTGCTGGTATGGATACTGTGTTATAACTTACATAGTACTATATGTATACTGATTTATACTTTTAGTGGTTACCATTCGTTATGTAGAACACATACTTCTTAAACATTATTTGAAAAATGTCTACAGTTATGTCCATCTACCTCCTCCTGAATACAGAAGAACCTCAGTGGCTCAAAATATCCACTGAACACCCATCCCCTCCCTATCTTATTATTGCTTTAGTTTTAGTTTTACCTTTTTATAAACTCACATATTTGTTTGGCTTGTTTGTTTTTAGTCAGTAGTTAAATCCCCCACCATAGTTTATCAATTTCTATCCTACTGTTTCTTGTGATGCATACCTTCCATCTTGGTTCTGTTTTTATTTCCTTGATGAAGTACTTTAGCATTACTTCTATTAGATACTGCAATGGTCTGAATGTGTCTTTTTTTTTTTTTCTCTTTCTTAAACAACAGTTTAGGGAGACATGAAATTTAGATTTTCACTTATTTCTTCTCAGCGCTTTGAGGCTGGTCCTCCATTGACTCCTGGTTTCTGCTGTTGCTGAAAGAAATCTGCTGTCAGTCATATTGTTGCCTTGGTTGTTCCACTCCACTGTTTTTTCTTTCTTTTTTTTTTTTTGAGGAAGATTAGCCCTCAGCTAACTGCTGCCAATCCTCCTCTTTTCGCTGAGGAAGACTGGCCCTGAGCTAACATCCGTGCCCATCTTCCTCTACTTTGTATGTGGGACACCTACCACAGTATGGCTTGCCAAGCGGTGCCATGTCTGCACCCGGGATCTGAACTGCCAAACCCCAGGCCACTGAAGTGGAACATTCGAACTTAACCGCTGTGCCACCAGGCCGGCCCCCGCCCCACCGTTTTTTATTCTTGTCATCTCAGTGTGTCTAGGTGTGCATTAATATTTGTCTTGCTTAGCATTTGAGTGTGCCTCTAACCTGTGGACTCATACCTTCCTTCAATTGTAGGGGAAAAAGAGCTGTTAACTCTTAAGATACTGATTCTCCTATATTCTGTGCTTCTTTCTGGAGTGCCTATCAGATATATCTTGGAACCTCACTTATCTTCCATACTGATTATCTGATATTTTATATTTTTTAAAACAAAACTCTTTGTCCTTTTAAATTTTTTGTTCTTTAGGTAAGTTCCTTAGTAATATTTTCTAGTTAACTAGTTCTCACCATGATTGTGCCCAGTCTGGGTACATCTATCGAATTTTTCATTTTCATAACTATATATTTTTTTATTTCCAAGATTTCTAATTTTTTATACTATTTAAAAAATTTTTTCCCTTTTGAGTAATTGCTTACTCTTTATTGATAGAAGTTATTCCTTCATTTATCATATTGATAATATCCTAAACATACACATGAAGTCTTTGTCAGATTGTTTCGTAAAATTATTTGTACCAGGAGTGAATTCATGTTGTGATGTGCGATTTTGTTGGCTATCTTTCTTGGTGTTATAGTTATTCATGTGCCTTAGAATTTAGATTTCAAGGCTTAATTTTAAGTGGGGAGGGTGTCTTTTTGTCACTTTTAACCCCTCTGTGCTCACTTCTATCTGGTGGCTGTGGTTTTTTTCCACTTGGCTTCCCAAGGCCACAGTGCTGACTGCTGGTCTCTGTTCCGTGGTGATGTTGGGGATATCTTGATCTAGCCACAGAGCTGGGGGGTAACTTGAATGGTCCTTTGCTCTCTAGTCTCCCTGGGCCTGCAGATTGCAAAATGCGCTAAACTTAGCCAGTGGTTTGCATCTGGATGTTTTTCCAGCCTCCTTCTTCTGATCTTCTGTCTTTAAGCAGAACTTAATTCCAGGCTTTTGTCTCATGGAGCACTTTTTTTTTTGTTTTTTTGCTTGGGGAAGATTTGCCCTGAGCTAATATCTATGCTGATCTTCCTCTATTTTGTATGTGGGTTGCTGCAACAGCATGGCTGTCAAGTGGTGTAAGTCTGCACCTGGGATCCAAACCTGTGAACCCCGGGCCACTGAAGTGGAGCACGCAAACAGCCGCTACACCACCGGGCCGGCCACCTCAAATGGATATTTTATTTATTTATTTATTTATTTTTCTTAAAGATTGGCACCTGAGCTAACAACCGTTGCCAATCTTTTTTTTTTTTTTTTATGCTTTACCTTCCCAAATCCCCGCTGGTACATAGTTGTATATATTTTAGTTGCAGGTCCTTCTAGTTGTGGCATGTGGGATGCCGCCTCAACATGGCCTGATGAGTGGTGCCATGTCCCCGCCCAGGATCCGAACCAGCGAAACCCTGGGCCGCCGCAGCAAGGCACGTAAACTTAACCACTCGGCCACAGGGCCGGCCCCTCAAATGGATATTTTAAAGTAGAGATTTATGCATGGGCTTCTGGGGTTCTAGTAGCCTTCCAAAATTACAGGCAACTGTATCAATCAGCCTTTGCTCTGTAACAAACCACCCCAAAACATAGTGACTTAAAACATAAACTGTTTCTTTCATTCACAGTTCTGTGGGTCAACAACTTGAGCTGGAATCTCCTGAGTGGGTCTCTGGGTCTGGCTGATTTCAGCTGGGCTCGGGCTCACTCACCGGTTGGAGGTCAGTTGCCAGGCTTATCTCTGCTCCGAGTGGTTTTTCATTCTCCAACCAGCTAGCTCAGGCTTATTCATGTGCAGCTGGTTACAGTGGACCTCAGAGAGTGGGCAGAAGTATCTACAAAGCCTCTTTCTAGCTATAAATTAAACTCAGTATTCTCATAGTGTGGCTTGCATTCTATTCTGTTGACAAAAGCAAGTCAGGGTGGAGAAACAGACGCCGCTCTTAATGGGACGAGCTGCAAAGTGTTGTGGCTGTTTCTGCAATCCGCTGTGCAACAGTATGTGTTTTTCCTGGGGAATGGTTGTGTAACTTTTATTAGATTCTTAGAATATTAACTCCAAAGTTAAGAACCAATAGTTTTAAGTGATTTCACTACTGAACAAAAAGATTTTTGGGGGACGTCATTGATGGGTAGGTTTGTTTGCACTGGGATAATCCTGACTTTTAGAGTGGTTCCTCTTGTTACGTGCTGTCTCGCACAGCTGCATTTCTGACTTCTGGACTAAGCTTGGAAAACAAGAACTGCTGTGTAGTGTATCAGTCAGCATCTACTGAGTAACAAAGCACCCCCACGTTTAGTGATCTAAACCACCGTTGATGTGACTCGTTCCATGGCTCAGCAGATAGGCTGACCTCAGCTGGGCTCGTGTGTGTCTGCAGCCAGCTGCAGCTCAGCCTGGGGCTCTGATCTGGGGTTTGGCTGGTTGTCCTGATGGGGATATTTGGGTTATGTGTCTCTCACCACCCAGCACACTAGGCTGTGCTTGTTCACATGGTGTCAGCAGGGTTTCAAAAGAATGACCAAAAGCACGCAAGATCTCTTAAGGCCTAGCCTTGTCTCCGTGGGTCAGAGCAAGTCACACGCCAGCCCAGATTCACTCTGGGGGAAACAAACTCCAGCTCTGGCCAGGAGGAACTGCAGAGACATAGATGGGGATTCCAATGGGAAGATGGAGGATCATGGCCATTTTTGTAGTCTTTCTTGTCTTCTCTCTTCAAGTCATTCCTTCTCACACCTCAAATTTAAGTTAAATACTGTCTGGGTTCATATTCCTCCTACTACATAGTAATACTGTGTGTGTCGTAATAGTAGTGTAAATAGTAGCAGAAAGCCACACATACATTTAAAACGACCTGCAATCCTTTTACCATTAATTGTTGATACCCACCCACCCCCCTTTACTACTGATTTTTTATATTCATGGAAATATTTTAAAGGTGTAAAGAAATTATGTTGATGTACTTTTCTAAAGGAAGTGATTCAATGTATTTGCTACTTCCATTCCATTCTTCTTGTTGTCTAATCCAACCCACACTGGAGCCTGCAGTGCTTTTCTAGTGTGATGAGGACACTTTGGGGACTTCTCAGTCATCCTCTTTAGCTTGGCGTCTGAGAGTCTCTGGGATGCGGCTCTGCCTGCCCTTCAGCTTTTATTTCCAGCCCGCTCTCCCTCAAGCCCTCTTCATTACAGGGAAGCCAAATGTCTTGCTGTTTCTTGAGCACATTTCCCTGCACCAGTGGTTCTCAACTGTCCAGAGGCATTTCCGGTTGTCACAATGTGGGCAACGTGTCGCCACTGGCATCTTAGGTAGAGCCAGGGATGCTGTGAACCATCCCACAATGCACAGGAGAGCCCTCACAACAAAGAAATATCTGGTCTAAATATCAGTGTGCCAAGGCTGAGAAACCCTGCCCCACGTATTATTGTCTCTGGGCCTTTTTTCATGCTGCCTCGTGCTGGAAGACCTTTCCGTCAGTGCCGCCTGTTGCAATGTCCCCTGTCCTTGAAAAGCCAGCTGAAATGCCAAGCCTTCTAGGAAACAGATCGGGCATGGTCCCCACCCCCACCTCACACTGTAGGCTCACAGAATCCTTTTTGTGAATCACTGAAATGCCCATTGCTTAGTACGTTTACAATAATTTGTATCCAGGACTCTTATGTTGTATTGTTCTTATTGTTCTGCCCTTGTATTTTAGTTAACTGTTTGTGTTTAGTTAACTCTTTAGCTGAACACGGCTTTCCTGGATGACAAGGACCCTATCTTATCTATCTTTGTTTCTCCTACAGGACCCACCATGTGCTTTACATATAGTAGGTGCATAATATCTGTTGAGTGAGTGAGAAATCTGTATCTTCCAATGTCCTTAGATGTAGTTACTCCTTGCAACAATTTTCTTAAAGGATTTAGTCCAAAAAAAATCCAACAAGCCGAATCTGAATTTTTTTGTTTTTGCTTGTAATAATTTGTCAGAAATTGTGACAACAAATCATTGTCCAATGCAATTACTTGTGTTTATTTCTGCAGCTATTTAGTGAAAAAATAAGTGGCGTTGAAGGAACGAAACTAGATGACGAATTTCTTGACATGGAAAGGGTAAGAGAGCATTTTAATGTAAACTTTGTTACAAATTGACTTTTATTGCAATATGAGATATACTGATGCTGTAAAGGATATTAGAGTGGGAATCTAGAATGTTTGTATACACATGTGGATTATGGAATCCAGAAAGTGGTTCTTTGACACGTCAAACCCAGTTAAAGACCCTTGATCATGAAGCAAGTGGGCTGTGCCTAACTGGTTCCCTCTAGTGGACAAAAGTCAGAAATGCTCAAAAGATAGTTCATCTCGTCCAACAGTTAGAAAGGCCAAAGGAATTGTGATTATGTATCTTGGAGAGTCAAAATGTGTCTCTGGGACGAGATGGATAAACTTTGATTCACTGTGTGGACAACTCTGACTCTGCTCACATGTGTTGCAGCAGCTGTATAACAAGTGACTTTTGTCCTGGTTCTGCCACTAAAACTGGCTGTGTGAACTTGGGTAATGTTTCATCTTTTCTGACCTGTGACCAAGGATGATAACGTGTGCCCTGCTTGCCTCACATGGATGTTGTGAGAATTACGCAGAAAACTAACATGTGTGAAAGCGTTTAGAAAAATGTGATGAGCTTGTTCCAGAAATGATTGTTAACCGTGTTCCAAAGGAAGATTGTTGATGCTCTGTACATTAACAGGGTCAGCTGTGTGGAGGAGCTTAGGTGGAAGCAGAACTGGGACCACTAGTAATTACCAGCTTCCTCAGTTTCCTTCCCCTTTGTCTTGGGCCCTTGAAACATAGCCTTGTTTTAATAATTAGACTCCCCAGCTGAGAGAGAGCAGACAGAAAGCAAAGCCTCTGCCCTCAGGTGTATCCTCGAGGATACAGGATATCACAGGTGGTAGAGCTGTCAGCAGATGCCGGGCAAGGAAGTCCAGCCCCAGGTTGTGCCTTGGGGGTTACTGTCTTTAGGTTAATCTGGCCCTGGCCACACTGTCCTCCAGGACGCTCCCTGGGGAAAGGTTATTTTTTTTTTTGCTTTTGAAAAAAGTTAGTTTCTGAAAACTGAAAAACGTAGAAACGTTTTACCATCATCAGCGTACCTGAAATTACTTTACAAAAATCTCTTGATATATGAAGATATTATGTGTAACTTTATCACCAGCAAGATGACTCAGTTGAAATGTTAAATTTAAAAGCACGTTTCAGGAATTGTCGTTTCAGTTGATGGACTGAGATCCTTCTTATTTACTTCCTTTCCCTCCACAACTCCCAGGAGTGACAGAAGAAATATAAAAATAAGATATTTTATCTGTTTTATTGCATCTGTGAAAAGCATGGAAATATCTAATATGTGACAAGAAGTTTTAAGGAAGAGATGAGTTAGATGGTATCAGACCCACCTAAAATGTGACACAGAAATGACAAAGGTTTGGAGAAAGATGTTCCATGACAAACACTAGCTAGACAAAAGTGGAGAAACAATAGTAATGTCAAAGTAAAATTTGATGCAAAAAAACGCTAAATGGAAAAAGAGGATTTAAAAAAATTATAGAAAGATGCAGTCATGTAGCATATCAGGAAATTATATCAGTTATGAACTGTTATGCACACATAGCAAGGCATCTAAATATGTGAGGTAAAAGCTATCAGAGGTACATGGAGAACTGACAAAAATCCGAGTGGAAATGTCACTTTACATGTCACTTTCATTGATTAACAGACTAACTTGACAATGATAGATAGGCTCATGAAGGATTTGCATGAAATATGGTTAATACCTTTGATTATAAGTAGATATAGACATCTGCATTTCTCAAATTGAGAATTCATATTCTTTTCAAATTCCTTTAGAACAATTACAACAATCAATTGTATATTGGGCTACAGAAGAAACTCAATAATTATTTCCCAAAGTAAGGTCATAGAACATAAGGATTACAAGGAAGGTATAGCTTCCAAATTCTGGGTTTTTGGAAATTTAAAAACGTGTAAAAGTAATTCTTAATTTAAAGAGGAAATGAAAATTAAAATTAAAGAATATTTAATCATAAGAGAATTTTGTTTGTCAAAACATGAGCTATACAGCTGTATCTTAAATGCACTTAATAGAAAATAAATGTTGGAAGGAAGTGAATAAATCATTCAAGGCAAGAAGCTGGAAAATAGTAAATTGAATCACTCTAGGTGGAAGGAAGAAATCATTACAGATAAATGAGAGATTAATAAAATAGAAAACAATAACAACCAAAAGGTAGAACCAAGAAATAAAACCAGGAGCTATTTGTTTGAAAAGCCACTTCTACCAAGGGCGACCAAGAAATAAAAAAGGGGAAACACAAATAAATTACATAAGGAATAAGAAAGATATGATGACAGAGATGGATGCTTTAAAAATTTTTTTAAGACAGTACTATGAACAGCCGTCAGACACCAGGGCTGCCAGCAGCTGTCCATCTTGGGCTGAAGCCTGGGGCTCAGTGGGACAGGTTTTGGGGCACCTGAGGGTCGGGTGCCAACACTAGGTGGAAATTCCAGATTTAATCAAGCGACAAAGGTACCTTCACACCAGGTAGACTTTACAAAACTAATTTTCACCTCTCTACTTTCCTCGATTTTTCCTGGTGGTTTCCTCATATTTGCATAGTATTTTGTTAACCTCACACACACACACGCACGCACGCACCCTCATAATATCCCCAGCTATGCTAAGAGGGAGGTTTTGTTTTCCAACTGCATGAGTTATTTTTTCGATGTTCATCTTGACTGCCCATATTTGCCATTGTGTTTAGTGGTCATTCTCTTTAATTTGTAGAGTTTATTCCCGGTTTTGATTCCTGAGCTGTTCTGGGAGCAGCTCCAGTGGGTACATCAGGGCTTGTGAGTTTTGGCCATTTGTGGGTTATTTTGGCTTTTTTCCCCCCAAAAGAGATAGAAGGGTCTAAGTAGAAAGTATGCCCTCCTCTACCTCCTGTCATTGTCACCCTTGAGTGATGACTCCTAGCTTCCTGGTGGCTTTTCGTGTCCTAAGAGGGTTGTATACTTGGAATGGAACATTCTAAGTTGTGTTTTAATTAATATTGAATTTATTAAAGTTGCAAATCTAAAACCTAGTTCTTAAGCTTTAAGCTGGACTTATGGGTCTTATTTTTAAATTTAGTAATTTCGGTATAAAAATGCTGATCATTTTTAGTTAATCTTCATTTTAGGTTCCGTTAAGTCATAAGCTTAACAGATGAAATCCTAAAGCATTTACCACCAGTTACTTAATTAAGCAAATTCCCTTAGACCTTTCAAACTACAATTATAAAGGCAATGCGTCGGATTCCCCTTAACTTCACATCAAATCTAAAGCAGGATTTTCCTAAGCACTTACATTTCTTGTAACTCTGATAGAACATAAACATTTGTGTTGTCAGATTCTCGTAAACATGTCAAAGATCTTCGTAAACAACTGAACCCACTGAGGAGAGATCCAAGTTTACAGAACTTGTCTCTAGGCCAATGCACATATACACACGTGCTCACACACACACAGCCAGCACGCCTGCCTCAGTAACGTAGACTTGATTCATTTCTTCATCATTTATGTGCTGTCTTTTTGTTTTTCCCCTTGATGAGGAAGATTAGCCCTGAGCTAACATCTGTGCCAGTCTTCCTCCAATTTTTCTATGTGGGATGTCTCCACAGCACGGCAGACGAGGGGAGCAGGTCCGTGCCCGGGATCCAAACCCAGAGAAACAGAGATCAGGGCACTTTAACCACTTGGCCATGGGGCCGGCCCCCTGTATTGTCTTTTTAAACTTCCTAGGACCATGAATTTAGACATTCAGCTAAGGGGAACAAATACAGTTTCAAGCTTGGTCGAAAGCTTCTGACTCTGACCAGATCATAGTTTTTTAAATTACAAAAATTAAATTTTCTGTATTATAAATCAGTCTGCAGCTTGATCTTTTCCTTAGCAGTGCACTGTGGGCGCCTTCCGCATGCATATGGATCTTCTTTATTTTTTTTTCCTCGTGACTAAAGAGTATTCCCCTGTTTGGATGTTTCACAATTTTATTCAATCAGTCTCTCGTTGATTATAATTTAGGTTGTTTTCCATTTTTGATATTAAATAACGTGATCTAACATTTTTTTACATTTCTCGGTGAAAGTCCCTAGAAGGGTGACAGCTGGCACATTAATAGGCCCATTAGTAGGTACTTCCAAAAGGTTGTGTCATTTCGCACTCCTGTTGTATATGAATAGGCCCATTATTCCACACCCATATAACAACTAATATTGGGTATATAATCAATTAAACTTTTTTTTTGGTCAATCTGGTGAGTGGAAAGTATCTCCTTTTAATTGATAATTTTTCTAAATGTTTTGCCAAATGTTTGTAGGCAACTTGTATTTCTCCTCTTTTGTGGATGGCCAGTTTACGTTCTTGTCCTTTCTAGTTGGGTTTCTCTTTTTTTCTTTTTTAATGGGAGTTCCGAGTATTGTGGCTACTAACGTTTATCCTGTATACATTTTCCTGTCTGCTTGCCACTTTTGTCAAACTGCGTGTATTGTGTCTTCTTACTATTCAGTTTGCCATTTTATAGAGTCAGAAGTTTGGTCTTTTCATTTAAGGATGTTTGGGTTTGGGATCATGCTTTGGAAAATCCTTCCCAGCCCAGTATTGTAAAATAGTCTCCGGTATAATTTAGTATTTTGTTTTTTGGTCCATATTTTAAATTTTCTTTGTGGTGTGAAATAGGAATCTAAGTTTATTATTACTTTGGCAAATTTTAACAAAAAAATTAAAATTGTGATGGGATTTGAATTAATTTTACATGTTAATTTGAGGAGGATTTCCATCTTTCCAAATTAAATTTTCCATTTAGGAATGTGGCTTTTCAAAGAGGTATTGTGCATTTCTCATAATATTTATTCTTTATTATTACATATTTTTTTATTGCTCTTATGAATGGGATCTCCTGTTCCTTTGCATTTTGTTTTGGGCTATTGTTGGTATAAAATGACACCATCGAAATGTGCGTATTTAACTGTGTTGTATGTTTTCACATTCATTCTCTGGTTAAGCAACAGCCAGAATGTCCAGGAATGGTTTTGTGGAAGAAAAGATTCATTCTTAAGCTGACAGGGCGGCCTTTGATGTCAGCATTTTCTGCCCACAGAACAAATGAATGTTATTTTGGTTATAATACATGTGATAGTGGGTCTTTTACCTCTGATTTACTGAGGTGGTTTCTCATGTGAATCGTTATTATGGCATCCTTATATAAGTACAGAAATTCAGGTTCACCCACCAGATAAGGAAAGTTTAGCTCTGAAATGTCTAGTCTTGAGAGACCTTCAGGTATGTCCCATAATCTAGTGGAGCATAATAACTTTTCCAGATTTTATAAATATTACATTAATATTCATTTTAATGTTAGGAAAAAGAAATTCATGTTCTCCAACATCATTAGGAGGAAGGAATGTCCCAAAAAGTGAGAAAATATTGCCTGAAAACAAATATTGTTGAAAATATTCATTTGATTAAAATCATTATAATGGTGTGTTAAGTATTAAATTAATGAAAATTACTTCTCTGTTTGTTTTTCATTGAGTTTGTCATTTACCAACATTTTTATGTTTTTTTTTTTAAGAAAATAGATGTTACCAATAAAGCTGTTGCAGAAATTCTTTCCAAAGCCACAGAATATCTTCAGCCAAATCCAGGTAAAGTCAGAAGATGTCATGAAATATTCTATTGTCCGTTTGCTGTCATAGACTCTGATAAACGCCATGTTTTGTTGGCATGTGGTTGACGTGATCTAGAATCTAGAAACAGTGTCCTCTTGCTCAGATAATGAAATTTGGTTTTCTAAAGTTGAGTCTCCAGTGACTGAAGGTGGTCCCAGTGAATCCTGGCTAATGGGAGACAGAGCCGACACTTCTCTGAGCTGTGGTGACATTTTGGGGATGGGGTCTTGGTCTTAGCAGCAAGGCACTGCTAAGCAGAGACGTTTTTTATGAGGTGCTTCAGAGACCCACTAAACATTTTGTAAAAGTTTTCTCATTGTCATTTCCTCTTCTTCTTTAAAAAAAATTTCTCCCATCCTGTTCTAAAGGTGTATATTAATTTGAAATGACTTTCACTTCATGGCTCAAATGCTTAAGAAATGAGGTGTGATGAATATATGAGAAACAGCATAAGCAGGTCCAGGCTTTAATTCCCTTTAATTCCCAGGATAACAGCAGCATCCCTTGGCAGGTGTTCCTCGGTTGTAGATCGTAGAAACCAATAGAGGGCGTCCAAGCCTTGAATTCTGTGGATTTCCGAAACTGCCTTTACTTTTTAGGAATTTATTATTTGCAAGTAGTTACTGTGAGTCCCTTGGCTGTGGGAACCAGCACCGATTCACAGAATCTAGAAAGCAAAAATTGAAAAACGTAAAATTTATAAAATATTATCTCCAGGGAGGATGGTAGGTATAGAAATCTGTAGAACTGATTATAGTTTTAAAAGCCATGATAAGATATCTCTTCCCTTTTCCTGATAAATCAGTCAACACATATAGCAGGTGCTTCCTCTAGGTGAGGGGCTCTCCTGGGTCCTGGGATATACTGTAAGTTAAACTGAGACCCCGCCTTCAAGGAACTGACATTGGAATGGGGTAAGGAGGTGTTGGCTAACAACGAAAGTGTCCAATTGGCCAGAGGCCTCTGGTTCTTCCTGGAGAAGAGGAAGCGAGAGTTGCAGCTTCTAATCCACTTTAATGGCCCTCACTCAGGCCTGTTACATCCCACATCCCACCCTGACAGTAGGAAAGAGGACCAGAGTGTGTGTGTGTTTGTGTGTGTACGTGTGTGTGTTTTTGGTGGAAGAGTAAAGACTGTGAGTCTGGGGACCAGAAGGATAAGTGCTTTGAGGCTGAAGTGGGCAAGATTCAAAAGCCTGGCACTGTGTCTGAAGCCTTGCTACTCAAAGTGTGGCCCACGGACCAGCAGGATGAGCATCCTCTGAGAGACTGTGGGAAATGCAGAATCTTGGGCTCATCCTAGACTGGCTGAATCAAACTCTACATCTTAACAGCATCCTTGGATGGTTTTCATGAACATTACAGTTTGAGAAGCACTGGTCTAGAGTTCATTAAAATAAATATGCAATTATAAAAGTAAAAGAAAATAAAAGCTTACCCCTTTACTACCTAAAATTATCTCAAGCACCGCAAGCTAGTAAGTGATTCATGCTATAGCCTGTGGAATGAAATCCCGAATCCTTAGCTTGGTGTTCAATTCATAATCACTTTTCCCCATAAATATCTCCTGATTTGTCCTGTATTAATTTCTTCTTCTGTCAAACCATCCCACTCTTTATCCGTTGGTTATATACCATACGCATTCCATCTTCTACACCTTACCGACACTGTTTCTGCACTTTTTAGTGGCATCTTTCCATCTTTATTCAGCATATTGTTATATTTTCCTTTCCCTACACCACACCAAACTTTATTTGCATAATTACACCTCGTATATTCTGCCTTCCAGTAATAGACTGTGAGCTTCTTGAGGGTAGATCCTGTCCTACGTCTCTCTGGAGTCCCGGCAATTAGCATGGTGTGTCACACAGAGCCAGGGTTAGTAAACACGCATTGCCTACGTCAGAAAAGAGAAGGTCAGCATCAGTGGCTGCCCATCACTGCCCTAGGGACGAGGGAGCTGAGCAGCACCTGAGGGACCAGGAGCACAGACTCAGGTTCACTGTGAGGGCATCTGTCTCCTCCTGTTGGTTCTCTTTCCTAAGAGGAGTGGGCAGCAGCCCTCCGTCATAATGTTGAATATAATCAGTCCGAATAAATTCTTGGGGGCAGGGAGGGTGTTAATGACCAGCTGGTAGTTTGAAACATCCACCTCAGCAAGTCTATTCTTAGTTTACAGTTGGTCCCCAAGAACCAGGTGTTAGTGTCTGACTCAGCGTGTTAGCATCACAGGGTTCTGGAGTGTCTCGCTCTGTGTGTGTGTGTGTGGGGGGGGTTGTCATAGCCCAGGTTACTATCATTTGGAGTCAAGTCATGGAGCATGTGTGTAATTTCTGTTTCCCATCGTGGCAAACAATGTGCTTAGCACCCACTTTGGCAAAGAATCTAGAAAATCATATGAGAAACGAAGTAGGTCACGCACGGTCCTTTCGTGCCCCAGGTCCTCCTCCTGCATTTGGTCCAGGGTGACCTCGATTTTGCCAGCCACGTTTGTTAAATGCTATGTACCTGTCGCTCCACCTTGTCATTTGAAGGAATTACAAATGACAATGTTTTTAAGCATACAGAGCTAAGCTAGGAATGCTGAACACTGTATCGAAGATCCGAGGCCAGGTGAAAACCACCGGGTACCCTCAGACGGAAGGCTTGCTGGGTGACTGCATGCTGAAATACGGGAAGGAACTCGGGGAAGCCTCTACCTTCGGTGAGTCCGCCGGTCGCCCAGAGAGCCGGGAAGGCCTCCTCTGCTGCTGTTAGGTTATGCACAAAACCTCCACTTAACAACCCTTATGATTTTTTCATATTACCAAGGGAATACATGTTCCTGGCTGGCAGTTTAGAAAACAGAAGCAAGTAAAATAAAGGAAAATGCCAACATGACCCATAATCACACACCCAGTGATGGGCCAAGTTACACTGTTTGTTGCGTATCCTTCATACCTGTTGTTTGTTCTTATATATATTCACATACGCTTTAAAAAATTAAAATGGAGTTATGGTATATCTACACCCTTATGCCCTTTTGTAACCTGTTTTTCCCACTGACTATGTCATGATCCACAGCATAAGATAATACACCTTCTACCATATTGTTTTAAGGGTTGCAAAATATACCATGTATCATAGTTTTTTTCAGCCAATTTCATTTACTGGATATTTAGATTTCTTTTCTTTATGTAAAAAAAATTAACATAGCATTTATAATAACCATTTTCATCGGTAAATCTTTGGGGATCTCCAAGAATATGGTCTTAGATGAAATTCCTAGTCGTGAAATTGCTGTGTCACTAGGATGCCTAGTTTGCAGGTTTTTGAAACATATTCCCAAATGGCCCTCCAGGAAGGTTATGCCAATTTGACACATAGATTTTCCGGCACAATTACTGACTCTGGGAATTATCTTTTTAGTTTGCTTTTAAACAACCGGTCATTTGAGATGTAGCGTATGAAGAATATCTCAGTGCTGTTTTCACTTCCCTTTTTGGTTTATAGGTGAGGCAGATGTTTTATGTTTGTCATCATTTTTGTGAATTCTGTGTTAGAGTCCTTTGCCTGTGTTCCCTTTAAGGTCTCCATTTTTTTCCTTACTGGCTATGTCGTGAGCTCCTTACTTTATGAGCTCTTTTAACGGTCAAGATAGTTGCTCTCTGGCTGCCTTCTATATTGAAATTTTGCCCCATGTGGGCATTTACTTTCCGACCTTGAAGAAGGAGGTCATCGTAATGGAGAAACATTTTTGCTTTTTAAGTAATGAGGCCGGTTGGTCGTCCTTCCTTCCTTTGGCATCGTGTTTAGAAAAAGTTCCACCCCACCACCCCACCGACCCCCACTAACTGTGTACATGTTTATTTATACTTTCTCTCGATTCGTTTTCTTTTCTTACCTTTAAATTTCCAAGCTCCTGAGTTTAATAGGTGAGTATTGTGCAATAGGGTTCTAATTTTGTTTTCTCACAAGTAAACAGCTAGTTGTCCTAACTCGTTATTGAAAAGTTCATCCTTTCTCTGCCGATCAGAGGTAACCTTTTTGTTGTAGTAATTTATATTTCAAGTTTGTATCTGGTCTTTCTCTTCTGTTTTCTCTATCTGTACCCTGTTTTGATCAAGTGTCATGTTTCAAGTATTGTCATTTAAAAATATATTTTCATATATTTAACTAAAATTTCCCCTAGATACTATAAAAATTTCATGGACATACTCACCTGTTTTATTTTTCTGGGTGAAACTTAGAGTCATTTTAAGAACCCTCTACTAAAAACCAAAAAACTCATTAAATTTTGATAGAGATTACTTTAAATTAATAAATCAAATTGGCAGGGAATTGAATGTTAAGTCTTCTGGAAGAGTTTGGCTTGTTTGCTGTTCATGTAGTGGTAACAACGCAGGATGTGGAAACTGAGAATTCAGTTATTCGGCCATAGGGATTCATTAAGGAAATTGGGGAGGGGGGGAATCTTTTGAAAACTTAAAAAGAAAAATCCAAGATGTTAAAACATTCATTAGTCACAGAGGATAACAGTACCCTTCAGAGCAGCCTATTGGGAGTTTTATTTTATTCCACGGAATAGAATAAACGAATGGGGACAAGATGGCCTGTTCCTTATCCTGAAGGCAGGCCAGGTGAGGGAACAGGTGAAACTGCCAGGCAGGCCCTGACCTCCCAGGACAGTCCTGCAGTGCACCTGGCCACGTGTCTGTGCAGGGGGCTTTGATGGGCTGACAATACAGTAGCTTCCTAGGTGCCCAGAGACTTAAGGGACCTCGTGTTAAGGAAGAGAGCTGGTGTCAGGAGGGCATCAGAACCTGTGCATCACTTGCTGTCCCGAGGAAGAGGCTGGGGCCACATGGTGGAACCTCCCTAAAGTGCAGAGACCTCAGTGGGTGAGGCTGAGCCCCACATCCTCATGGAATTGGAAGCACTGATCTTGGGCAAGGAGAACAAATGTCAAATTCATGGCGGTGACAGCCGCTATTCAGAATGCCATCTTTGGTGTGTTCAAAGAAACGTATTTGGAAATGTTTCCATCAAAGCTAAATTAACCTACATTCTGGGGCGCGGGCACTGGTGGCAGGGCGAGTGGTGGGATCGGAAGTAACACCCTCCGTTTCTGGCCATTTGGGCAGGAAAGAGTCCCCAGGCTGGGAAAGGACACCTCATCTCCATCTCAGAATGATTTATAACCAGATTCTGGGGAGTTAGTTAAGGAAGCAGCCTTCTAGGAGGAATGAAGCTGCCAGGGGCCAAAATAGATGGAGTCCCATGGGGCCAGCTGTACTTTACAGTAATTGTTTCCACTTGTATTTTGCAAGGTCCTATAACATACCCTAACTAGCTTATTTCTTAAAAAAAAAAGATGAGGTGAGACGAGGTAGCGATCCCTGTTTTGCAGGCGAAGGAAGCGTGCATGCCCTTGAGACTCGTCGGTGAAACAGCTTGAGGGTCAGAGTTTGTTGGAAAGGCAATTCTTGGGTGGGACGCTCAGGCCTTCAAGCCTGGGACTTGAGAGACCCCCAAGCTCTACGTTTTTATGCGATCAATTTGGAAAACCCCAAATACAGGAAAAATAGTTCAGGCTAGTGCAGCCCTTTCTGGAGATGGTGTTGAGGGAACCCACAGCCCTCCCTGTGCACAGCTACCGGGACCCCGCTTGCAAATGGTGATGGATTAACTGGCGCCAAGATGCCAAGGCGTGATGCAGCAGAAGCCGCCCGTGGCTGCACACACCCAGCATGGCCGGCTGGGGCCTCTTTGCAAGGGCAGACCCCGCCCTCCTTGCTGAAAGGCTGTCTCCCGCATGACACTGCCAGGCTTTCTCTGACATCAGAAAGGATAGGGAGTCTTAGGGCCATCTCAAGAGTACCAGCAGCGGCCTCAAGGAGATCTGGCTGCTGGAAACTGAGATGAGGTTTTGTTCATTTATTTCTATTGTAATCTTTATTGGTTAGTACTTAGCCCCCGATGAACGAATCCTTTTATTGTTTACAAAGAGGGATTTTGTTTTTGAGCTTCTAAGGAACCCTTGGTGCCAGGTCGCAAAAGCATCCTTTAAAAAAACGGAGCTTTACCCCCATCTAGTGGCCAATGTGGTAAGTGCCTCGGTCTGCCAGCCTCGGAATTTTCTTTTGTGTGGTTGGAAAGCGCAGACGGTAGAGAGGAAGATGTGGAAAACAGAAAGACTTTCTCTCTTTTTCTTTTTCTTTTTCTTTTTTTTATGAGTCAAGATTCAAAGGTCCAGGAGCAAGGACCTGGGTTACACACCATCGATCGTCTGCAAACTTTCGGGAAAGAATTCGATAAATATCACTGTTAACCTGGAGTGCTCTTTTTTTATTTGTATTTTCTATTCAAGGCAGTGCACTGATAGAAGTTGGTGAATCCATGAAGCTAATGGCCGAGGTGAAGGACTCTCTGGATATTAACGTAAAGCAAACGTTTATTGATCCACTTCAGTTGCTACAAGACAAAGATTTAAAAGAGATTGGGGTAAGTTCGCTAGGCTATAAATATACCTGTTGATACTTAAAATGTTTCTGTTTAAAATCATTAGGACATTTCTGTAGGGACTTAGTGAAAGCATCATCTCCTTGTGGACAGCCAAATAACTCAGTTATGTTTATCTGGCTCACTGGGAGAGAATACTGGGATCAATTAACCTTTTATTCTGCATCTTATTGAAGCCCGCTAGAAGCCAAGCTAAAGGTGCACATGTCCACAGCCATTTCTCACCTAACAAAGTGATGCCACGACTTTGTAGTGGGTTTTTGATCATCAAAATCGTACCGTATTCGTTGCATCTTTTGGTACGTTGCACTAGTGGTCATTATTTTCCATTCCTTCTCAAGGCAATGAGTATCTAGGAATCAACGTTTCATGTTTGGAAAACCGTTAAAAGTGGCCTTCCAGAGCACCGTGGGAGCTTTCAGGGCCCTGGAGGTGGTCACATGCCGCTTGCTTGGTGCTGTTTTAGTGGATGTGCAAAAACTGCTTCGAGACTTCTACTTGGCCGGGGACGGCTACTCTGGAGGGACGGCCTGCATTCAGACCTGCTTTGGGCGCCTCTCACGGAGCTGCGCAGGAGACCCCCCATCCGGGTGCCTTCAGGAGTGATCTCCCTGCAGCCGGGCAGCTTGGGAGTAGTCAGAACCTTGGGGTCTCCTTTCTCTTTCTTCAGACACAGTGATTCTTTTTTTTTTTTTTTTTTTTTTTTGACACAGTGATTCTTGAAGTGTGGTCCCTGGACCAGCAGTGTCAGCATCATATGGTAGAAATGCAGATTCTTGGGCCCTATTCCAGACCTCCCGATGGGAAGTCCTGGATGCCTATATAGGCATTTAGGGTTTACACTGAAACAGAGGGTATGAAGGGGAATTCAGAAAGGTTGAATTACAAATGAAACCCACCATTCAGGAATGCCTGAACATCCTGCCCCTCCACCAACCTTCTGGGCCCCCTCACTCATGTCGCCCTCTTTCCCTTCCATCTCCGGGAAAGCTTTGTTCCTCCTACCCCCTCAGGCCAGTCCTCTGCTGGGCCCCAGGGTCCATCCCCCGTCACCTCCTCAGGGCCTTTGCCACGGCCGCCATCCTCTCTTCTGTATCTTCATTCTTCCCTTTCTATCTACTGGCTTCTTCCTGTTAAAATTTAAACACATTGACACAGCAGCCCTTGACTCTGGCTTCCCGTCTTGCCCCCTCCAGTCTGTTGTCCACACCACAGCCAGAGCAATCTGCCTAAGATACAGACCCTTAGTAGCTGCCCACTGACATTGGAATAAAGATCCGAGGCCGGCCCGGTGGCGCAGCGGTTAAGTTTGCACCTTCCACTTCAGCGGCCCAGGGTTCCCCGTTCGGATCCCGGGTGTGGACATGGCACCGCTTGTCAAGCCATGCTGTGGTAGGCATCCCACATATAAAGTAGAGGAAGATGGGCACGGATGTTAGCTCAGAGCCAGTCTTCCTCAGCAAAAAGGGGAGGATTGGCAGCAGATGTTAGCTCAGAGCTAATCTTCCTCAAAAAAAAAAAAAAATCCAATAGTAAAGTCCTTAATTCCCGCCTCCTCCTTCCCTCCATGCCTGATGGCTCAGCCTTTCCCCACGGGGACCCCTCTGCCCAGCCTCGCTGAATTACTTGTGGTCCCCAGGGGATGTGTTGCTTTGTGCTGTCTCTCTGTTCGTTGTCTTTCTCCTGTCCCTCCCTCTCCTGGCGAAGTCATCTCACTCTCCGCTCTCAGCTTAGATGCTCTTTCCTTTGGGAAGCTCCTGTTCTCTCCCCGACTAGTCAGGTGCGCTTCTCTGCTGCCCTGTGCTGTGAGCGTCGTGGCTTCTCCTTTTCTGTGGCTGAGCAGTAAGTGCCTCGGGAGAAGGAACTGTGCCTTGTTCACTTTTGTAGCCATGATGCCTGGCACGTGGTTTGTGCTCACAAATTACGATCAGGAGGATGAATCTAGAGAAGAAGTGACATTCTGGATTGTGCAGATACCAAAACATCTTCCCCAAATGCAGAGCCTTAAACCACGTACCTCCTTTGCTAAATTACATAATAGACATATTTCTTCTTGGACTGTTGTCCCTGAAGAAAGCCATACAAAAAGTCCCCTGGAGGACATCGCTCTTCTACTTGACCTGCCTCGGTGGGGTAGCCAAGGACACGATTGTGGATCCTGAGCTGTGAGCTGGAGAAATGTGCAAAATACATGTATACTTAAAGGTTGCAATTCCCTATGCGACAAAATAACTTTCTAAGTGACATCTCTTGTTATTCAGCTGCCATTTGATATAGAAACTTGTAAATCTAAACTTAAACCATATACATCATGTGCCCCATATCCCATATCCATATTTCAGTCAACAATGGACCACATATGTGATGGTGGTCCCATAAGATCAGTACCGTACCATGTATGTTTGTGTAAGTGCGCTCTGTGATGTTTGCACAACGACGAAACTGCCTAGCGACATTTGTCAGAATACATCCCTGTCGTTAAGCAACACACGACTGTAATGATCAAGAGTTAGGAATCTGACACTCAGAAGACTTCACTGTCAGCGATGCTCTGTGTACCTCAGACATCAGGAGCAGGGAGCCTGTTCCTTTAACGCACAGCTGACTTAGACCTGTGAAGGGTCTTGCGGATTTGGAGGGCTCTTGCGAGCATTTCCTCACCCATAAGCAGCCAGGCTAGATATTCTGGTCCCCATTTTACAACCGCACAGAGGGGTTTAGAGACTTGCGCAGAGTCACAGAGAATGTAAGAGAGATGCTTCTGACTTTCTCTTCCATATGCCCTTTGCACCTACTCCTTATGGAAGGCAGAACCACTGCTTCCCGCTAACATGATGGTGAAGCTACCCACATACTTCAGCGGGACGATCTGCTTTCATATGTATTTTCTATATCAAATATCTGTTTTCCAGGGGTTACAGTCATAAACTCTTAGGGGCCCCTCCCTTGCCCTGGACAGTTGTCCCCTCTACCGTATTTCTGACATGGGATCTCTCTGCTTGAACACAAACTGTGAAGGGGATTACTATCACACGTGACAGCCCATTCCATGCATGGACAGCTCTAATATTTATACTTGCTGTATATTTTAAAGAGATTCTATATTTTTAAAAGAAATTCCACCATTTGACAGGTTGGCTGTGAATATCTGTCCTCTGGGTGTATCACATTCATTCATGGCATTTTTTCAACTTATTCAATGTAGTTGTTTGGGAACCTTATGGAAGATGAATACGTATTTTAGGGGGCACTAGAAGTCTGTGTTTTTATACTCTGCTTCTTAGTGTGGTGTTGACAGTAGTGCCAAAAGAAATGTCCCTATTTTTGGTATAGCTAATTTGGTTGGAAATTATCTGGACATCAGTAGAGCCGAAGTGAGGGGTTCTATAAGGAAGTTTGGAAAATAGAATCTGAGTACCGATCCTGGGACCTTATGCTCCCCGTAGACGCTCATTCATTCTGTCATCCATCCATCCATTCATTCATTCCACCAGTGTTCCCTGAGGACCTTCAGCGAAGGGTCCAAACGTTGCCAAGTGTGCGCAATAGAAATGTAAGGTGGGTTCCTGCCCCTAGAATTGAGGCCGACAGAAAGCAATGCCTATGTTCCTCGAAATCGCAAAGATCTTGGTGCCGCGTTTGAGGGGGACATTTCTCTGAGGGACCCCCTTGTCTCTTTCAGCACCACCTCAAGAAGCTGGAAGGCCGCCGCCTGGATTACGATTATAAAAAGAAGCGAGTAGGTAAGATACCAGACGAAGAAGTCAGACAAGCGGTAGAAAAATTTGAAGAGTCAAAGGAGTTGGCTGAAAGAAGCATGTTTAATTTTTTAGAAAATGATGTAAGTATTTAAACCAAACAGGAGACTTTAATGTGAATGAAAACATTGCCTGTGTGACTAGGATCCGCATGTTGACAAGCTCCGCACACTGACTTGTTACAGAGGTTTCCAGAATTTTCCGTAACCGTTATCTCCTGCCTCACAGGTAGCTTCATCAAGTCCCAACCCAAACCCCACATCCGGGGAAGTCCTGTGTACCCCGGGGTTGCTTCAGAGGTGTGCTCCAGCCGGCGCAGGGAGGGGACGTCTCACTCTGGACCGGCGATTTGTGTTGAGGCCGTGGCATTTGCGGTTTTGCAGGAGGATGGAAAACGCGTGTCCCGTGGCACTTTGCAGTTTTCCTAAGACTGTGAACAGCTGTCCGTGAGGCGGGCGTTTGAGGGGGCACTCCCTCATCACCCAGCCCTCTGAGGCCTTCACCTGTCATAGTGAACGTTCAGGATGTAAGGGCGGGACCTAGCTTTTTCAGCTGTATTGTGGCGGTGCTTGTGAACTCGAGGAGTGTGGAGGTCTTGAGACGCATCCCCCCAAAATGCTAATATTCTATTACACTGTCATTCTTGCCACCAACTTTTATTTTTGTTGTCCTTGTGAAATCTGTCTAAATAGAACGAAAGGGGATGGGAGCCCCAGCTCGGCAGCATGGCGGCCAAAGGCCGCCTTCTTTGCCGTGGTAACGAAGAGTCCTTTGGCATTTGTGCCTGGTGGAAGAGCATCGCCACCTTCCTCCCTCCGGAGTCCCTGCCCCGAGCCTGGCCTCGGGGATGCCATGAGCCGTGTCAGCCCGGCATTTGCTTTGGACCTGTCTGTTGAACTTCCAAACCTGTGAAGACAGATTGGGGCATTTATTTATCTGCAAAACCATGTTCTACTTAGAATAGTTTTTTCAAAGGTACATTGAGGTCTTGCTTCTTTTGAGTCAGGTCACACAAAACGTGCTGAAGATCTTTTGTCTGCCACAGTGACATGGGGGGGAATTGTGTCCATTGTTGACAAGACATTCATCCCGGAGAAACCCATTTGAAAATACCCACGTCCATTAAACTTGCGTGCTGAAAAGGACGCTCTGTTCTGTTTCTCCTTTTAAATAGTTTATCAGGTTTTTTACATTTTTACAGGAAATGGGAAGAGGTGTAACAATGTGCTCTGTTTTTCTTGTTTTCCCTTAAAAATATAAATCTCCTCTTGAAATTGTCCCCAAGTAATGGGCACTTTGGTGTTGTTTTGTCTAAGATTGCCGTTTTTAATTTTTTGAAGTATTTAGAACTTGTTTTTGAAGGATGACGTGTGTCTGATGCCTGTCTCCCTTATCCGGCTGTAGCGAGCGGTGCCCAGCCAGCCCCACGCCCCTAAGGTTGAATCTTGTGTGTCCGACGTGCTACCTTCATTCATGGGCTGTGATGATGGGTTTTTACAAAGTACTCCATCAGGAGGCTTGTCTCAGTTGCTCTGGCCTTGGCAGTTGACCCAGAAAAACCTCAATTTTCCCCTCGGTATCAGTCAAAAGTCAGAAACGAGCCCTTCCTTATAAACCTCAGTCATTTGTCTATTCGTTGACAGTATTCCGCTCGTCACAAATGAGTTAACCCCCTCCCATCCCTTCCAGGCAGAAGTAAGAGCTAGTTCTTGACTCGAGCCCCATAGGGCTCCTGCGGTCCCTGCAGAGGCATGAGTGCCAGTGATTCTCCTAAGGTGTCCGGGGTGGGTGGCTGCCCCTCTTCAGCTCTGGGGAGCTGGGCTGCTCCCTGAGTCCGGGGCCTGGGTCCACACCTCCACCGCCCCCTGCTCTGGCTGGTATCAGGATGGCCTTGGTGTTTCTGCCCAATTCTTTGCCATCTGCCCATGGAAACCAGCCCCTGAGATGGGAGGGGACCAAAATGATGAACGGGTGACGGTGATGGCCTCTGCAGGCTGCCTTGGAACCTGGCTCCTTCTCTTTCTCTTCCCTCCTCTCCTGGTGCCGGCTTGAGTTGCAGCGGCTGTCACCTTGTGCGATGTGGCTGCCGATGCTTGCAAGAATGATGACAGTGGTGCTGAAGAGGTTGGTGGTGATGATGACAGTGACATGAGCTACCATTTGCTGAGCACCCCTTGACAGAGAGGCTGGGGGTGCTGGTGGTGGCCGCTCCGTCATGGCACACTGCTTTTACCTTTTCCCAGGCCCAGGATTATAGCAGAGGAGACTCATAAAGTTACTGTGTCAACTCCAGGAGACTGCCTTTGTTCTCTTCTTGGGGCAACAGCAGTTAGACCTAGAAGGGGACTGCTTTGTCCTTTTCCATGTCAGTGTACCTGGGCCCTATCCAGGTGGTCTGGCAGCCCTGTTGACGAGGCAGGGTATTAAAACTCTTCTCCAGTTCACCCCTTGGACTGGTCATGCGAATGCTGAAATTGCCTGCTGCTGGAAGACAAACAGTAGGTGTGATCTGTTGGGGTAGAGACAAAGCACTGATCCACGGTGGGGAGGGGCACACATTGCACCCTCAGCCCTGTCCTTGGCCCTTCTTCAGTGACCAGGCCAGGCCCGGTGGCCCTGCAGCCCGCAGGACCCTGACTTCTTGCTCCCTCTGGATCACCAACCTCATGTCCAGCCTTTGCCACTCAGCCCCGTGTATCCATGTCTGCTTCCTTTTGTGATGGGGAAGCTCAGAATGAGGAACTGTGCTTCAAGATGGCTGGTGACGGCTGGGTTTTCTTCCAGGAACTGACCCTGGAACTAAAGATAACTGGGATCTGTCTAAATCCCAAGTTAGACCCAGCGGGTCTGCAGGCCCTGCCTTTGCCCTATGGATTGGAAAGTGCTCTGACCTGACCTGGCCTCTCTTGGAGGACAGGCACCTGCTGCTTCTTGAGAACAATACTCTGTCATGCATGTGGCCTTAGGGGACAGGATAGTAGGTAGCAGAGGCCCTGGCACTTCCTCCAGACACAGTGGGAAATGCTTATACTATTGTGGGTTAGAGGTTTAGGGGTGTCTGTCATAGCTGGTCACTCTTTGGGTTCTGACTAATTGAGGAACTGACACAGATGCCAGGTTGGAATCAAGGCGCAGCCCTTTTACCTGATGAGAACACCCTGTAATGGCAACGTAGAGGCCTTCTGGTCAGCTGTGTTGCGGTTTGTGACATGAGCCTACCCGTGTCTAGAGAACACTTTCTACTCCTTGCGCCCTCAGTTGATAGAAGCTGCTCCAGTGTGAACCGACCTGACTCACCCCCGAGACACAGTCTGACACTTGTGGCACCTGGCCCTGCAGAGCCAGTTTTTGAGGCAGAGTAACCTGTCTTCCTGATTAAGGAACCTCCTCCAATCTCATCCACAGGAGGAGGAGTGAAGAGGGTCTGGAGGGAGGGCCTGGAGGTGCTCACTCCAAAGAGAGAGTGAACGAGCAGAGTGGTGTGAATGAAGGGAGACCATCGGGGTGGTGTGTCTGGTGCCACCTACCCATCCTGTCTGGCACTAGCAATTTAAACCCCAAAGTCTTACTCTCCAGGGAACAGGGAGCGTCTTCTCCAGCCCTCGTGTCCTACAGCCCTGGCCAAGACACAAGAAAAGCTCCACCAGGTAACGCCTGAAAGCTTCTTTGCCAAAGACCTGCCTGATGGGAGGAGACTGGAAAGGACAGACTTGGTCTTTCTTGGGTCTCCAGATGCAGACTGTGCAACTCTTCCTAGGATTTTCTGGCCAACAGGCGGTTTGTAGGGTTTTCTGGGATGTGATTGGTCGTCGGTCCCCACATCTGCATTCTCCTAACTGAGAACAACAAGGGCAGCCAAAAGAGGGTCATATCCAGCCCCTTGCCCAGAGGACAGGGCTCTCTGGAAAACCATGTGGGCAGGGGCAGCCTGGGCCTGGGGCCACAGTGGGACTCCAGCCACCAACGCCAGGCCTGAAGTCCAGACCTAGACCACAGGAAGAGTGAGGTGGCAGAGCAGAAAGCCCAATGCACGCATGATCTCTTGGCCACT
This sequence comes from Equus quagga, assembly GCF_021613505.1. Taxonomy (NCBI): domain Eukaryota; kingdom Metazoa; phylum Chordata; class Mammalia; order Perissodactyla; family Equidae; genus Equus; species Equus quagga. The sequence goes on from NC_060268.1 coordinate 94,572,194, forward strand.
TCACAAACCCACTTTCTTAAAGCATACAGACCCCAGAGCCAGACCCCTATTGCCTTTTCAGTGCAGGGTCCAGACACCCTGGTTGTCAGGACCCCTGACCTCATCAGTCAGATAGGGCACTCCTCCCCCTGGGTATGGAAAGAAGGAGGGGGTGGTGCAAGGGACCTGAATTGTTCGCTCCAACATTCGTAAGGAACAGTGGCATCTATTTTCTTATCTAATTTTGGCAGAGTTGGGAATGGGAGAATCAAAGAGAAGACCCTTTTGGTCCCACACTGTGGTCCTTGGTTGTCTTCAGTAAAAGCTGGATTGGAGACCTTGAGCATCACTTCACTTCTGGCTCGAGGCTGGCTGAGTAGCTTCATTGTTCTAGACACGATGCAAGCCAGGAGGTGTTTTGGTCCACTAGCTTTCCCAGGAGCCCAGAGGCGCGGGCCTGTGGCTGATTTCTTCTGCCATGCCAGGCTGGGACTGGTGGGGCTGCCAGAAGCACTCAGGGCAGCCCTCCCCTAAGAGAAGGGCCCCTGTGCCCACCGCAATTAGCTCTGAGGTGGGGGTGCAGGAAATTCAGCAGGTTGGTTCCCAGCCTCCACTGCCATTTCTTGGAAATGGCAAATCACCCATAGGTTGTTAACACTCTCCTCTTCTGTCTTTGCAGAGGAGTTTCTTCCTCACAACTCGACATTGTGGAATGTAGGCCTTTGACATGGGCAGGAGTCAAAGCCATCATGTAGAAGATGCTCTTGTCAGTTGGGGGAGGCCAGGCACCTGCGCTAACTCTCTCACTCTCTTGGTACGAATCCCCAGCCTGGGGATTCTTCCTCCGTCTTTGGGCTCCCAGGACAGGTGGAATTACTAGATTCCACATTCCTGGGTTCTTTCCATCCGTCTAGAGTGGTGTTTCCAAAAATTCATTCTATGGGATGTCATGTGTGTTGCATTAATAATGTCTCTATGGTCAAATAAGTTTGGGAAACCCTGGGTTAAGCAAAACGAAGCAGGTTTTCTTTATCACAAGACTTTTCAGAGTCTTTATATGATAATATGAAAAGTTAATCTCTAAGAGATTCTTAAGAAAGGATACAACTTATTTGACCATAAAGCTCTTCTGCACCACTATTATTATTATTATTATTATTTGTTGTTGTTGTTGTTATTATTATTATTATTTGACACTTAATAATATTAATTTAATTCCCACATGCAAACTTTCTCAGAAGCTCTGATTACGGGCCTTTGCCCTATTGGAAAAGGCGTCTGTCATGACCAGACTGAAGATCCATGAGAAAGTTTCCTCTAGCTTCTCTGAGGAATCCAGAAAGAGTGGAGGTCTTTGATAGGATAGAGCAGGAAGTCACCTGGATTATCACCCTGACACTGAAGATGGCCTCCAGGGAATGTCTCATGTCAGTTGTGAAAGGGGACGCCTCATGATGTTCCAGAAGATGTGTGTTTCCTTATTCGTGCATGCCTGGCCCAGTGCGGATTCCAGGGATCTGGGCCAGGCCTTACCCTTGCCCATCACCGTCCTCCCTCTCTTTTCAACCTGGTCTTCAGAGTCTGACTCTCTCTGCCCACTTACCTGGCGACTAACCAGTGCCTTGGTAACTGACTGTAGAGTGGGCTCACAGCCCTTCTCCTTTCTCGGCTAGCCCAGTTTCCATCTCCGTCCTGCAGAGAGTTGATTTTAGAGGGCCCTTGCTGTGATATGTGGTCCTTTGAGCCACTCTTCCTTTGGGTACAGCCCACATCCTTTGCAGTTGGTCCACAGCTACCCTAAAGGCTCAGATCCCACTCAGGTGTCCCTGGGGTTTCCAAAGCTCCTGGGAACTTCTCGTCCTCTTAGTCCACAATAGTATGGGAACATCTATCCTTGCCTTCCATCCCCAGGGCTAAGATACTCCCAATAGCCTGATATGCTTGTAATCATCCACTGGTTTGCAGCTAAAGAGAGAGTTTGGAATTAGAATGCGCCCACAGGTGACACACAGCCTGTTGTGCAGTGTGAGAGGTCTGCCATGGGAGATACATTGAGTCCATCCCTGTTATCATGTTGTCCCCTGGAAAGAGAGCAAGGAACCATGGTGTAGGGCTGAATTAGTAGTGAAGCCCCCAGGCCCAGCCGCAATGGGTTCATCATCCTCATGTTTGGTTTGGTTTGGTTCCTGAGTCTCAAGGCAACAACTCCCATCCCCCGTAAACAGGGGGCCACAAATGGTGTGGCTTAAAACAACGCATGTTTGTTATCTTACAGACTGGAGGTCAGAAGTCCTAAAAGCAAGGTCTTGGCAGGGGCTGCATTTCTCCTGTAGGCTATAAGGGAAGAATCCATTTCTTGGCCTTTTCTAGCTTCTAGAGGCTGCCTGCCTTCCTGGGCTCACAGCCTTTTCCTCTATCTTCAGAGCCAGCAGCGAGGCATCTGCAAATCTCCCTCACTCTGACTCTGCTTCCATTGACACATCTCCTTCTCCCACTGTAACCCTTCTGCTTTCCTCTGAAAGAACCTCTGATTATATCAGGCCCACCTGGATCATCCAGGTCATCTCCTATGACAAGATCCTTAGCTGAAACCCATCTGCAAAGTCCCTTTTGCCGTCTAAGGTAACATCTTCACAGATTTGGAGAAATAGGACTTGCACATCTTTAGGACCCATCTTCTGTCTACCACAAGCTCCTCCTCGTTTTATGGCTCTGTGAATCTCCCAGGTAGCTTCATAGTCGTCACCCTACCCATTTTTCACCCCCATTGCCTGTTTATGGCCTGGCCCCCTTCGCCTCTCATCTGTGGGGAAGTCTGTTTGCAGTATGAGCATCTCACTTCAGACCTGTGGGCTGCGTGGCTCTATCTGAACCTGCTAGTGCACTTTATCATCAGAGAGGGAGTTAATTCTCTGGTGATTCTGTTCCTCTGTGTAGGTCCTGTGAACCTGCCCATAGGGCAAGGTCACACTTTCCTCTCAAGATGGCGCTAGCAAGGTGGCAGCCCAGGGCTCAGCCAGAAGTAGAATCAAGCCTTTCTTCTCATCCCAGGTGACCTTCCCTCCTTCAACAGGTGGATTTGCCAGTTTGGGTGATGTGGCTGGTGGAAGAAATGCTTTGCCTTCTGGGCAAGTTTTGGCTCTTGCAAGGCCTGGGTTTGCTGCTCCCTTGGCTTTGCCTGTCCAGGTGTTTAATCTAGTTGTGGTTTGGGAAGTAGAGGCCACCTGCACACAGCTCGCTGCTCATGGCCCAGGACATGCTGGGACAGCTGGACGCCTCTGTTGTCTGGCGCCACGTGGCTTCAATGTCAACAAGAGCCCCACAGCTTAGTAGCCACCTCTTCGGTAGTTGCAGTGAGCTGCTACTGTTTACAAGCATTGTGCAGCTGCTGTTGTCTCCTAGGTTTTAAGGGGTCCTGGGATCCATTTCCTTCCCGAAGTCAGCCATCAAATGAATAATTACAGATGCATCTCTCCGTTACATAATCTTGTATTTTAGCCACCTTAGAGTGGATCGCTCGTGATCTCCCCACAACCCCTTGCAACCCCGTGTATGTTTCCAGAAATATTCCTTTAGCTATCTGTCACTGTTCCTTTAAAAATTATAAAATGTCAAGCATTTTTCAAAGTCAGTATTAAAATGGAAATTGACTTTACTAAACACAGAGAGATGTGGCCTGGGTTTTAGCCAGCAGGCAGCTCTAGCGCTCTAAAGAAGACATTCCTTTCTGGACTGGGTTCTACCGTGATCATGTTAGGCCGTGGCGCTGGGCTTGTTTAAAAGTATGTGGAAAAGCCAAAGAGGCGAAACTTAAGAAATCCTTGGGATTTTGTAGGGACCAGGCTGTCTTTGTTTTGTTTTGTTGGGTTTTTTGGAAATTTAAAGCTTGGCTTGTGCTTTTCCAGCCACGGAGCGTGGTAAAGAAACGTAATACAGTGGGATTTCATTGTTCAGATGCTGATCCCAGTGTGGCACGAGTGGAATTCTGTGTATGTCTTAAACACGTGATGAACCCATGCTTAAAATGGTCTAAGTGGGTAAGGAAAATGAAGGTATAGGTAGCGAAAGAATGGCTTGTAGCAACAAATGGAAACAGCTTGGATCTTTGAAGACAAATGAGTCCACAGTGGGTTTTGCACAGCGAGTGTGTGTGGGGGAATAAACGAGGCAGATTGTGGCCTAAAGCTGATTAGCGAATGAAGTGAGGAAATGATGCTTGGGTCTTGGGGAAGCTTGGGGAAAAGGGGACTTGAGTTTGATTTGTGTCTGTCTGCATCTGGAGTCATGGGCTTCATCCTGGGGGCCCCCATCGCCTCCATCCTGTGGTCCTGCCTCTGGGGCTTGTCAAAATCGCCTTAATGAAGCCCTCTTTTCTGTCGCAGCCACTCAGATACGGGGGGAGGCGGGTCAGCTCAGGCCTACTGGACACTTCTCTTCCTCAAATCGTGCTTCCCCGGGTCTTCCAGGCTTTATTTTTTCACGTCCATTGTAATTTGGTCACGAGTTTCATGAATGTCTTGATTCATGGGAAGGAGCAATGCCAGAGTCTTTCTAGCTGTGTCCTTCAGGGACGTGCTTTTGTGCCGATAACAACAGAAGCTTATAGGGGGCTGGCAAGTCTTTGCCCCAGCTTCCCTTCTTATCTGAGAGCGGCTTAATTTCCTTAGTCTCTTGATTTGACTTAGCTACAAAGCACCCACAGAGACACTTCACTAAGGAAGCAGTTCATTTACTAAATGTTGGCTTCACTTGTAATTGGAAAAGCTTTATCTCTTCATTTTCAGATCCATGAACTTTATAGCATAAAAATCTCCCGAGAATATCGTCTAATTGGAAAAACAGGCATTTTATTGAGTTAAATACAAGTCATAATCACGAATAAACTTGAACACGTCTTTACAGCCCGTATAGCTCTGTATCATGACCTGTGTGATCATTACGCAGGGCGCCGAGATGAAATTAAATGAAATGGACCAGAGCCGAGGCAGACACGGGGCTTCCTTGCAAAGCTAGGTCTTTGTTACCGGTCTCCTCTGTCTGAACGTTATGTAGGCTCTGGCCTCCGTGGAGTAATTTTCCACTTCTGCTGCAGGTAGAACAAGTCAGCCAGCTGGCCGCGTTTATAGAAGCAGCGTTAGACTATCACAAACAGTCCACAGAGATCCTGCAGGAGCTGCACGGCAAACTACAGATACGGTAAGAGCCTTCTTGCTTATTACAAGCCCAGCGTGGCAGAGTTGACATCACTTGAAATCAGTCTGTCTGTCTGTCTCTCCGTCCCCCCCCATTCCCACCGCCCTGTTCTGTTTTGAATTTTCCTTAGCTGGCTTTCATGGTTGGGTGTGGGGTAGTATTGAGATGATAAATACGTGGCTCTGGCCAGTGGGACACGACTGGGAAAAGGGAGCTGGCAGCTCTCCTTTTTCTTTTCACTAGAGCCCTTTTTTGTGACCCGTGTTTAGGGCAACCAGACAAAGTCACTCACCCGCCTTGAGTTCAGCCTCTCCAGAGCCAGCTTGGCTTCATTACTGAATTGATGGGCGTTTAGTTCCCCATTTACAAGCTGGGGGTGGTGAGGGCCTATCCCTCCTCCCACCATCGAGGGATGGGGAGAAGAGTGAGATGATATTCAGAAAGTATCTAAGTATCTTGAAAAAGATGTGTTTTAACTTCATCAGTCTAACTATCAGGCCATGTTCATAATATTGACTCTGAGAGGTATTAAAAGAGTCAAAAATACGTTCTGAGCGATCAAAGAAAGATTGCTGAGTTCCTTACAACTTTAATAATAGATCTATTCTATGCTTTTCTGAAAATTAGTGATGTCGCATGCAGTATGTACAGTAACCCTATTAATTAAAATATTGGGTTAAAAAAACTACCCTTTTGACCAGGTTTGATAATAGAGCATTGTTTTACACAGGATCATGATAATGAGTAAATTTGGAGGGGTTTTTGCTTAGATCAGTGCTGTAATTATAGAGGGAAGACAAAGGTGTGTCCAGTCTCTGAAGCATCCACTTCTGGAGGCAGGTGGTTCATCTAGAGCTCACATAAGCTTGTTAATGATCCTGTTTCTACAAGAGGAGAGAGAGAGAAGGCGGCTGACATCGTTGAGCGCCCGGTACATCCCTGGCACTCGCTAGATGCCTCGGAGACTTTTTGAGAGACAAACACTTTTCAAATAGATAGTTGAAAGACTGCGTTTGGGGTATCACATCTTTCCTTTTGGGCTACCCAAGAGTCAATGTGTGAAAACCATCCCCTTCAATGACCACCACCTGCCCCCCGAAGGTGGCGGGCTCACTGGGGCAGAGTAATTGTGTGTCTCGAGGCTTTGCTTCATTCATCGGATGGCTGACGACTCTGAAAACGTGTGTTACAGAATAACGGCTGCTTCCAATCTCCCTAAACGAGAATACAAGCCACGGCCCATAAAGAGGAGTCCTAGTGAGCTCAATGGGGTGTCCGCCACGTCTTCAACAAAGACAACAGGTGAGATGACTGTTCTGTGGGTGCTGAGGGTGCCAACCGTCAGGAATTTCTGGGAGCATCCCCTGAGTGCGCCTTGCTGTATTCCGAGTGAATGCGCTGAGACCCTGAATTTCTTTCTTTGGTTGTTTGGTGAATCCCTTTTTCCTCCAATAACGCTCCTTTTCACACTCCCTGGTTTCAGGTACTTATATCAATTTTTGAAAACCAGCACCAGGAAGAGTTCTGTCAGTTTACTTATTGCCTTCTAATGTGTTCAACCTCGGCCCTAGAGCCAGGCAGCTCTGTGAGCCTTTACGTTTAAATTTTTAACTCTTTCAAAATATTTTAATAATTTTTTTTACAGTTCGAATTAGCGTTTGTTGAGCACCTGCTGTATATTAGGCACTGTCTTAAGCGCCGCATTGTTATTTTTTAATTAGACAGTTGACACAAAGATATTCTTGAATAAAACAGTCACACTGAGAAAAACGACATCCGAGTAGTATAAATTGTGCTGTATTTCCTGGGATCCGTACTCCATCCCAGTCTCCCCTCTAGGCAGAAACACTGTTAACAATTTCATATGAACAGACATATCTATTTCTGTGCATACATATGTACACCATATACGTACAATTTTAGACTATTTTCTGTTTTTTAAGTACAAGCTCGTACTAGATTCCACAGCTCGCTTTTGTAAATGTGTCCCTATTTCTTGGAGTTATTTCCATGTCATGCATGTGGATCGATCCTACTATTTTTAATGGCTTCATAGTTTTTTATTATGTGTCCTATTTCCCTATTAATGGACATTAAGACTATTTCCAGTTACTTGCTGAAAGGAATATCCTGTCTGCCTCCATATGCTGATGGGCGAGTCTTTCTGCTGAGTTAGAGTGGATGCAAATTTTCAGTGATAATAGATACTGCCAAATTACCCTCAAAAATGGCTGCACTACCGTGAATGGAGGAATGCCTGCTTTCCTCATACCTGTGTCATTAGAGATCAGTTTTTGCTGAGCATTTGTGGGTAAAAATGGCGTCCAATCTGACTTGCTTTTTGTGATTACTAGTGAGATTGAACATTTTTTTCTATATTTTAAATTGCCATTTGTATCTTCTCATGTATGAATTGCCTATTCATATAATTTTTTCATTTTTCCTTTGGGTGATTTACTTTGTCTTATTGATTCATAAGAATTCTTTACATGTGGGGTTTCAGCAGTTTTTCCCTCAATTTACTGTTGAAGTTTTCGAGTTCTTTATGTATTCCGAATACAAGTCCTTTGACATATATGCAGCTTGCAAATACTTTCTTTCACTCTGTATCTTCTTTTTATTCTCTTAACAGGGTTTTAGTTTTTATTTTTAAATTTTTTTTTTAAAGATTGGCACCTGAGCTAACAACTGTCACCAATCTTTTTTTTTTTTCTGCTTTTTTTCTCCCCAGATCCCCCAAGTACATAGTTGTATATTTTAGTTGTGGGTCCTTCTAGTTGTGGCATGGGGGACACCACCTCAAGGTGGCCTGATGAGCGGTGCCGTGTCCGTGCCCAGGATCCAAACCGGCAAAACTCCGGGCCGCCGAAGCAGAGCACATGAACTTACCCACTTGGCCACGGGGCCGGCCCCTTAACAGGGTTTTAGACAGATCAAAAGTTTTTAATTTTGGAGAAGTCCTATTTACCAATTTCTCCTTTTAAGATCATGCTTTTGATGTGAAATCTGGGACTTCTTTGTCTAGCCATAGATCCTGAAGACTTTCTCCATGTTTTTTCCTAGAAGTTTTACACTTTTACATTTTGCATTTAAGTCCATGATCCATTTTGAGTTAATTTGGGTATAAATGTGGGACTTCGGTTGAAGTTCACTTGGCCCATGGATTTTAGATTGGTCCTCCATAACACACAGTGCCGATATAAGCTGGAGAGTCTGAATTTTCTCCCAACCCTGTCGCTATCCTTTAAGATGCTTTTTTTCAATTAAAAATAAAAATGATCAGAATAATATGTTTTAAATATATAGTTATAAAAAGAAAATGGTACTACAAAGTTTTTCATGAGTCATAGCGGTCTCCCGTTCTACTCCTCTCCCCATCTTTGTTTCCTCCTCTCAGAGGAAACCACCTTCAGCTCTTTTAGTCATTTCTTTAGTATTTAGCTCCATTGTTCTAAATAATATACTTATATTGCTGTCTCTTAACTTTTTGGTTTGGGATAATGTCCATTGATTTCCTGATATGGAAGATGAGGATTTAACTTCCTGTCCTTCAGTTTCCCATATCCCTTTCTCTCACCCTTCCAATTTACTTACAATCACTACTTTTGTTGAAAAACATTCACTGTGTAACCGTCACTTTGCTCATGCTGGACTCTTAAAATGCCTTTTTTCCCCACCCACTGCTGTTATTTTAAATGCAGTTGCCTCTACCTGTGGATGAAGATGTGGGCAGGCCTGGTGACTTTTCTGGTCAGTCTCGGATAACATCAGTTCTGCGGTCACTCGAGGGTGCAAGTGCAGGTTCACGCAGTAGTCGGAACGCTAAGTCAAAGCTCCATCGTGATTTAAAGTTGAGCTGCTTCTCCCCCAGCCCTGGCTTGTTGTAGTGGGAAGACCGGTGTCAGGGGAAGGGCTGTGTCTGACTGCTTCTCTCTTTCTCCATCTAGCACTTCTGTATTGTTTTTCTTCCCCAGTTTTATTGAGATATAATTGACATATAACATTGTATTAATTTAAGGTGTACAAAACAATGATTTGATATATGTATGTATTGTGAAATGCTTACCACTACCACTTCCGTTCTTAAAGCTCCAGAGAACGTGTTTCAAGCTCCCTGAGAGGTCTTTTAAAAGTCTCTCTCTTTTGATTTGATGAGAAATAGAAAGAACCTAACACTTGCCCTTCCTCCGTCCTCTCTCCAAAAATGTCTCTACAAATTTTTCCTGATCTCATCTCCTGACCTGTTTATGGCATTGGTGTGAGTTGGGATTAAGAGTCATAAGACTGGTTCCTCCCACCTCTTCTTGATGGCCGGTAATGCAGCTGTCACCGCCTTTCCATTCTTGTACAAGTTTCTGTCGTCTTGATTACTGTAGTTTTGTGGCTTAAGTCTTGAAGTCACATGGTATTAGTCCTCTCAATTTAGTCTTCTTTTTCAAAGTTATTTGGGCTGTTCCAGTACTTTGCATTTCCATGTGAATTTTTGGATCTTCTTGTCAATTTTTATGAAAAAGTCATGCTCGGGTTTTGGTTTGGATTGGGTTGAAGCTATAAATAAGTTTGGGGAAATTGACAACTTAGCAATATCAGGACTTCAATCTTGAACACAATCTATTTTATTTTCCATTTATTTGGGTCTTCTTTAATTTCTCTCAGAAATGTTTTGCTGTTTTCAGTATATAGGTCTTGTACATTTTTAAATCAGTCTCTCAATATTTTGTATTTTCAGTATGATTAGAAACAGCATTTTAATAAAATTTGTTCCCAGTTTTTTTCATTGCTAGAGTCTAGAAATGCAGTTGATTTTTATATGTCGGTCTTATATCCTGCCATCTCGTTAAATTCCCTTATTCGTTGTAGTAGCTTTTTTACGGATTCTATGATTGTTCTACATAGACGATCATGTCATCTATAAAAAGACACTTTTCCTGGATGTCTGGGTGTCTTTTACTTGTTTTTCTCGCCTTTTTGCGCTTGCTAGAACCTCCATTATAATGTTGAATGGAATGGGTAGGGTGGACATGCTTGCCTTGTCCCTGATGTTGAGGGAGTTGCATTCAGGATATCATAACTGGGTATGACGTTAGCTGCAGGTTTTTCATTGATACCTTTTATCAGATTGAGGAAGTTCTCTTCTAGTTATAGTTCGCTAAGAGTTTTTATCAGGAACAGATTGTAGATTTTGTCAAATGCCTTCTTGGCTTCCGTTAAGGTGATCATAAATTTTTTAGTTTGTTAATATGGTGAATTATGTTAAATTAATTAAATCAACCTTGCATTCCTGGGATAAACCCTTTGTGGGAAAGGTTTTTTTTTAAAAAATAAACAATTTTAGGGTAGTTTTAGATTTACAGAAAAGTTGTGAAGATAGTACAGAGCATTCCCATATACCCCAAACCATTTCCCCATTATTAACATCCTATTAGCTTAGTACATTTATTACACTTAATGAACCTATATTGATACATTAATATTAACTAAAGTCCATACTTTATTCAGAGTTCCTTAATTTTTACCTTAATGTCCTTTTTCTGCTCTGAGATTGCATCCAGGATGCCACATTATGTTTAGTCATCATGTCTCCATGGCTCCTCTTGGCCGTGACAGTTTCTAAGACTTTCTTTGTTTTTAATGAGCTGTAGTTCCAGAGAGCACTGTCCAGGTATTTTGTAGCATGACCCTCAATTGAGATTTGTCTAATTTTTTTTCATGATGAGACTGGGCTTATGGATTTGGACAGGAAGATGCCAGAGGTAAAGTGCCATTGTCATCACATCATATCAAAGATATATCCTGTCAACATGACTTGTCACTGTTGGTGTTAATCTCGATCGCCTGGCTGAGGCTGTGTTTGTCAGCTTTCTCCTCTGTAGAGTTACTCTTTTTAAAAGGTTTTCCCAGTGCAAAGGTTTTTAACTATGAATTCAATTTTTTTATAGCTGTAAGGCTATTGAGATTATCTGTTTCTTCTTGAGTGAACTTTGGTAGTTTGTGTCTTTCAAGCAATTTGTCCATTTCATCTGAGCTGCCAAATTTATTGGCATAAAGTTGTTCATAATAGTCCCTTACTATCCTTATAAGATATATAGACTTTGCAGTGGTGTCATCTTTCTCATTCATTTCTGATTGGTAGTTTTTATCTTCTCTCTTTTTTTCTTGATCATTCTGGCTATAGGTGTATGAATTTTATTGATCTTCTCAAAGAACCAGTTTTCTATTTTATTGTCTCTATTGTTTACTGTTTTCTAGTTCATTGATTTCCACTTTGATAGTTATGATTTCATTTCTTCTGCTTATTTTGTATTTCATTTGCTCTTCTTTGTCTAGTTTCTTAGGGTAGAAGCTGAGATCATTGAGTCCTTCCTTCCTTTCTGATATATGTGTTTAGTGCTACAAATTTCCCTCTAAGTACTGCTTTGGCAGCATCTCGTAGATCTTAAGAAGTTGTGTTTTCATTTTCATCCTCTTCAAAATAGTTTCTGATTTCACTTTTGATATCCTCTTTAACCCATGGTTTATTTTGAGGTGTATTTAATTTCCATATATTTGTTTGTTTTCCAGATATCTTTCTGTTTTAGATTTCTAATGAGTTCTGTTTTGATCAAATAACATACTCTGTATGAATTGTATCCTTTTAAATTTTTTGAGACTTGCTTTATGTCCCAGAATATCTATTTTAGTAAATGTTCTTTGTGCAGTTGAGAAGAATGTGTATTCTATTCTTGTTGGGTGAAGTGTTTTATAAATGTCAATTAAGTCAAATTTTTGATAGTCTGGTTCAAGTTTTCCGTATCCTTACTGATATTTTATCCATTTTTTTCTATTAATTTTTGGCTGAGGAGTATTGAAATCTTTTGAGTATAACTGTGGAGTTGTCTGTTTCTCCTGGCAAGTCTATCAGAAGTATTCCCTTCCTCTCCCTTCATTCTCGTTGACCCTTTTAATCTGATTACTCATATTGTTTTTAATCATGGCAAATTTTTTTCTTACTACTTTAAATATCTTTCTTCTCTATTCTCTCTGGTTTTCCCTTTTGAGATCCTATTAGATGTTGAAACTTTCAGCTCTTCCTTTATGTGTCATCTTTTCCTTCTTGCTTTCCATATCTCTGTTCTTTCACTCTGCCCTCAGAGAAGATTTCACCTTATTATTATGTTTTCTTTGACTGTACCCGTTTACTTACTTAGCCTATTTATTGAATTCTTTTATTCCAGTTGTATTAGCTTCCCATTGATGCTGTAACAAATTACCACAAACTGTTGGCTTAAAATAACACAGATCCATTGTCTGTCTTAGAGTTCTGGAAGTCAGAAGTCCTAAAATCAAGGTGCTGGTCTTCCCCCTGGAGGTTCTGGGGGAGAACCTGTTTTCTTGCCTTTATACCTTCTAGAGGCTGCCTGTGTTCCTTGGCTCGTAGCCCCTTGTTCTGTGTTCAAAGCCAGCAGCATCATGTCTTGAGATCTCTCTCTGACCTCTGCCTCCATTGTCACATCTCCTTCTCTGGCTCTGACTCTCCTGCTTCTCTTGTATGAGGACCCTTGTGATTACATTGGGCCCACCCACATAATCCAGAATGATCTTCCCCTTCAAGATCCATAATTTAGTCCCATCTGCAAAATTACGTTTTGCCATGTAAGGAAGGTAACATACTCACAAGTTCTGGAAATTAGGCTGTGGATATCTTTGGGGAGCTATTATTCTACCTACCACACCAATATTTGAATTTTTAATTTTAGTTTTACAAGTAATTAGATCCTTTATTTTCCTCTGAGAATGTTAATTATACTTTTTAAAAAGTCTTCATTTGATGTCTCTATAGTTCTTATCTCTTTGCATGTTTGTTGAGCTCTGGGTCTCTTTTATGAAGTCATTTTTCATCCAGTGTTGAGGATTCTTGGCTCTGTGTACTTTTTATTTGAGGGTCCATGTTCGTTTGTCTATAGTGCTGTGTCTGTTACTGCTGCCTACCTCTCATGGTTATGAGGGAATAAGGGTGACTCTACTGAGTGAGGGGTTCTGGCTTCTGGTTTTCTGTGTGTTTGTGCCTCTCATGGCACTGCTCTGACTTTCTGCTTCAGATGCCCACACTCAATACTCCTTTCTGGAGGCAGATGCTGAGCTCCCAGGTACGTGGTCCAAAGCCAGGATGGGAGGACTCACCTGGCTGCTCTTTTCTCAGAAGGCCAACTAGTCATCCACTTCCAGCATCCACTTACTCTGAGCTTTGGGCATCCTCAGAATCGACTTGTATAGCATTTCTCTCTGGGAACTCTTTTGAGCTTCATTTCTTCCATCTTTCAGGTATTCCTTGTATTCCTCATAATTTTTTGTCTACCAGCAGTGTTTGCTCTTGTTTTCCAACATTATTTGGAACTTAAAAAATACCCATTTTATAATTGATAGTGATTCAGTACATGAAAGGAAGGCTGTAGTCTTGAACTCAGTCTTCCTTATTAATGCAAATTTCCCTTAAATCATTCAATACCATTATATCGCACTGAATTCATCTCTCTGCTGTTACCCAAGGTGACTTTAGGTGCTAAATGGATGTGGACGTAAAGAACCTTGAATCACATCCTAAGAAAAGTATCCTTTTTTTTGAATCTCTTTTAGTCGTGATTTCAAGGGGATAAAGCCACAGTTTTGTGCTTGAATATTTTTTTTTTTAAGATTTTATTTTTTTCCTCTTTCTCCCCAAAGCCCCCCAGTACATAGTTGTATATTCTTCGTTGTGGGTCCTTCTAGTTGTGGCATGTGGGACGCTGCCTCAGCGTGGTTTGATGAGCAGTGCCATGTCGGCGCCCAGGATTCGAACCAACGAAACACTGGGCCGCCTACAGCGGAGCGCGCGAACTTAACCACTTGGCCACGGGGCCAGCACCTGTGCTTGAATATTTTTAATGTTTAATTTTAACAAAGAAGATAAGCCTCAGGCTAAAAGCCCTTTTGCACATACCAGAGTACCTAGCTTGAATTTAATAAAATTGTCTATTTTCCATCATAATTATTTTCGTGGTTACAGTCTCTTTGTGGCACTAGTTTTCAATTTACATTTTTGATGTAATGTTTCATTTAAAGTTATTTGAATGAAATTGATTTCATTAAAATATTGTCAAGAGAGAATTCAGGCATAGTTCTCTGGTAACACTAGTTTCTTGTTTTCTTTTTGTTTTTGTTTTTTTTTAAAAAGACCCCAAAGTCCAAGCACTGTTCAACAAAATAGGATTTCGTCACTCTTGCAACAATCCAGGGAGAATATTCCAAGAGGATGAGTGGGTTTCATCCATGGAGTCACTCAGGGGCCTAGGCTAATGGCAGCTCTGCCATCTCCATCATGGGGCTTCCAAGGTATCCTCATTGTTGGCACTCCAGACAGCAGAAAGGGGAGAAAGAACAAAAGTGTGGGCTAGACATTCCCTCTTAAGCCAGCGAGGTAGAAACGATACACTCATGTCCCAGGAGTGCTCAATCGAAGGGCCACATGTAGTAGCAAAGCAGTGGGGAAATGCAGTCTCCAGCAGGGCAGACACACCCAGTTGCCATGGGAGATACGCAGCAGGCACTGGTCCAGAGCAGTGATGGATTTCTGCTGGACAGGAATGCATTGCAAGGACTCTACTGTGGCAGTGAAAGAAGATCCTTGAGTAGACCCTGGTTCTGCTCTCCGGAAGGTGGGGAAACTCTTGTCCTTTATCCTCTGGGCCTCTAGATTTGCCTTCTCATAAGTATTTCATATCTGCCAAGAAGTCTTTCATATCTGAAGAGGGCTTTGGGAATTGTGCTTACCGCCACTTAGGGGCCTTAAGGGTTCTTCAGTGTTCCGTAGATGCCCATGTTTTCAGGTCACAATTCAGTGCCATTAAAACATAATGAGTTTTGATCTGTGTCTCCCAGGCATTTCCACGTGCTGGTGATCACATCCAGGGTTCTTTCTTAGACGTAGCACGTCAGGCTGCTTTCTTTCTTTCCTTCCTTGACTAAGCCATGCTTCCCTCTCTTAACTTATGGAGTCTACCTTGAGGCCATCTGAAACAACAGACTTGAGTGGGGAGGCAGAATCTTTAATTTAATCTTTACCACAGAACTGGGTGCCTTTGTTTGTTTGAGAGAGGTCTCTGAGAAGGATTTGGAATAACAAGCTTCTTATCTTCTATTCTCTGGGGTACACAAGCAGTTAGCTGATCTCTAATGCGCTGGGACCCAACCTTTAATTTTTCTCTTTTCCCTTTTGCTTGCAAACTGGGCAATTCTTGTCTTTCTTACTGTAATTTGCTACATGCCTGAAGGAGTAGCTAACATAGACTAACATTCTGTTCTATCTAACTTCTTTCTTTAGAGCTTCTGGCATATGGTATGCTTCCAAAGTTATCATAGGCAAAAGTTTCGCCAAATTTTTTGGCACAACCAAGGTCACTGGCCTTCACGCCTGTTATTGCTGTTTCTTCTTCATCGCTGCCTGGCCACTGAGTCAGCATCATGAATTTTAGGTTTTATTATGACAACACCCCACTTTTGACACCAGTTTCTGCACTAGTTAGGGTAATAGTAGCTACTGTTCCACAGAGACTCAAGAAAACAGTGTTCAAACCAGATGGAAATTAAGAATGGAAGTCCAGGGCCAGAGATTTCATTTTAAGAATGTGACAGAGCCCAAAGTGGTTGCCATCACTTCCCCTTCTATCCCACCGCAAGAGCTCAGTCACATGGACCGGGTCTAGCTGCAAAGGTTGGGGGAGAGGCAAGCTGGACAGTCACATCCTACCTGTGATTGTACTACAATCATCATGTTATATTGTGTTATGTTGTATTGTATTATATAGTG
Source organism: Equus quagga (assembly GCF_021613505.1). Classification (NCBI taxonomy): domain Eukaryota; kingdom Metazoa; phylum Chordata; class Mammalia; order Perissodactyla; family Equidae; genus Equus; species Equus quagga. Next base: position 94,588,188 of record NC_060268.1, read on the forward strand.
TATTATGCTGTAATTACTGTGGGAGAAGAGATGATTAGGTTTGGTGGCCAACTTGCGGTTTCTACCGCATACATTTACTGCAGATTTGTTGTGGAAGGAAATGTCTGTCTGTCACTCACGGACATCTCTGTAGGGTCCCCCATTTCGTTTCTAGAATATTAGAATGTGGTGCCACGTACATTCCCACACTGCTTGTGGGATGAACATTAAGATAACCTAGGGGTTGGCAGACTTTCTGTAGAGGGCCAAATAGTAAATATTTTAGGTTTGTGGGCTATATGCTCTTTGATGCCACTAGTCAACTCTTTGCTGTAGTGTGAAGGCAGCTGTGGATAATGTGTGCATCAGCGGACAGGGCTATGTTCCGTTAAAACATTATTTGGCCCAGGGCCATAGTTTGCCTTTTAGTCTCAAAGTTCTCTTGTTTGTATGTTTCTCTACTTTTTTTTTTTTTGGCTTTTCTTTTCTATTTCTGGTCTGGAACAATGTTATTCTAAATACATATATGATTGTAAGCCACTTCAAAAAAAAGGCCATTTCTGTTTAGAGAGAAGCTGGATATAAACAAACTAACTAAACACTTTGAAAATGAGTCCACCCCAGTATATTGTATCTGAGTGAAGCAGAACAAGCAGAACCCAGGACGCCAGGGCTCAGTCCTTAGCTACCGTCTCTACCCTTCCAGCCTGTGTCCAACCGGGGGTGGGGGGTGGGGGTAGTTCTTGGAGACAAGACTTTGAGTCAAGCTCCCAGGACACCGGGCTCTTGTCTGCCATGAGAGAGAACTCGGCTTTCCTTTGGTGATGATGTCTCCATCTCCCAGAGGGATGCTAAATGTGACCTCTCAGACTGGCAAGGCGGAGAGTGTTATACTCGCCAACAGTGGAAAAGCACTTTAACTTAAGTATCACTTACGGGCCTAAGGGCATGGCATTTGAGTGCCGAAAATATGCCAGGCATTATTATTTGATGCTCTGTATACATAAGTCTTTTCATCCTCGTAACAATATTATAAGGAAGTGATCATAATAAAAAGTAAAACAGTAATTAATACTATAACAACGTAGCAGTTACACTTATTGAGGACTTGCTGTGGGTCAGGCAATGTACTAAATACTTCACACACATTTCTAGACCTATTATCCCCGTTTTACAGATGAGTAAGTGGAGGTTCAGAGAGGTTCGGGGGGGTTCCTCAAGGTTGCAGAGCCAGCACGTAGCAGAGCTGGGCACTTTACCTTACAGATACTTCATTTTATATTATTAAGAAGGAATACTGGGGAAGGTTATAAAATGTCCAGGAGCATCAGGAATGGTTTATTTCCAAGATTTTTGATCAGAAGGAATCTGTAGCCAACAGATGGTCTCAAAGGTGGTGTGTTGTACGCATCTGACTTGGAAGAAGACATTGAGAAGACAGTGGGGTCTTCAGCTTCTTCATCCGGACTGTGCATGTCAGTGTTTTCATCCCCTCCGTGGCCAGCAGCTCAGTCCCTAGGCAGATGAAGTTGTTAGAAGGGTGCTGGTCAGCCAGAGGTCATGGATGTGCCAAAGATGGCTTTTAGGAAGGCTCAGTGTCCAATGACTGGGTTCCCAAGTGCTGCTAACTCCAGCATGTGCCACCGTTTGACATGTGCCTGGGCCTGTCCTCAGCTGCCTCTTCGAGATTTCTTTTGGCCGTGGCTTTAGTCCTCAACTCCAGCATTGGGCTTCGTTGATTTGGGGATGGAATTTGCAAGTGTAAAGGAGTCCTGTACTGTTTGTTTCTACGGCACAGTTTCAAAAGAAAATGGCATTTTATAGCCTGAATTAATGGGAAATTACTTTCCATTAGGATTCTGAATGATTTGCACATAATGTTTATAAAGTGAAGGAAAAATGTCAAGCATTTCAGTAACAATTTAAAGCAAAGCTCGCAGGACTCTGCCAGAAATGAATTCCAAGAACATTTTCTTCATCATTTCTTCTTTCTAAAGAAAAAAAAAAAGGGGGAGATGAAAGGACGTAGGTCAATTAGGTAGAATCCACCATGGGACTGAGATGGAATCTTTGATAATATCATTTCTAGGTACTTAAGAGAATGAATAAAGTAAGCCAAAAGTGGAGAAGGGGTGGGGGTGGTGTGTGGAAATCACATCTTGAAATGATGGATTGCAGACAAAATCTAAGTTTAGGCCCTGGCTAGGAGAACCCACTGGCTGTCCAAGCCCGTGAGTATGGGGTCATGACACTTCATCAGCATGTGCTGCCCCTGGGTCCCCAAGGAGGAAAGGAGGCCAAGAAAAGTCCTCGAACTGAAATGTGTGCCTGGGTTGTTCCCAGAAAACCACTGGTTTTGAAGAATATAGTGAAGGAACTTGTGACCTGTGCTCAAATGTCTTCCCTACCCTGGGGCAATTTTTGTCAGACTCCAAGTTGTCTGCTTGTTGAATGATCAATTTAAAGACTAGGGGACAAAGTATATTTTACATTTTTTTTATCAACTTGTTTATTTATGAAGGTTTTTTTTTTTTTCACTGAAGTTCTTAAAGAGGCTACCACTTTTATACAATCACAGGTAAGGGTTAATATGCTGCAAACTGGGATCGACTCTAAAAATGTGGAAGGCTGAGATTAGAGAACAAATGTGGGTTCCAAATGTGTGCTACAGGCATTTCAGAGCGAGGCCAAATAAATCTCTCAAATGGCTTATATTAAGACATTCTAACTCCCTTTAGGTATAAAAGAGACTTTTATAAGTTTCTTGACACTTCTGAGGGGGCTCGGAAATAATGTCTAGAGCCCAAGTCATTCCCCGCACTGGAGCAAAATCTCTGGGATTACATTAGAAAATAAACATTTATTCGAAAGTAGAGTGTGAAGTTTGAAAATTAAAGACAACGAGCAGTTTGCAGATAGAAATATATGGACTTCTTACCTAGATTTCCAAAAAGGAAATTAAAATTTCACACAGCAGCGACAGTGGTGATTGCTCAGTCAGCAGGCTGTTTCTTACTTTTCTCCTATTCCTTCCCACTCTTTTCTTCTGTTTTTTTCCCCTGCCTCCAGCCCTCTCCCCACAGCCATTTCTATATATTTTCAGTAGTGGTTCAGAGTCAGAGTTATTGACAAGAGAGAAATAAACAAGGAAACAGGAGTTCCACATTCTAGTTCTGAGTCTGGCACTTATTAGCTGGGTGACTTTCTGTGAGTTTCTTAACATCTCTGGACGGATTTGAACTTGTCCCTAAGTGAAATGATTGATCTTAATACATTCCAAGGTTCTTTTCCAGGTCTAAATTCTGTGGCTGCAATATTTATCTTTTATGAGTACTTAGCATTCTGAAAAACTTGAAAAGCACATGGGTTGAACATTTTCTATTTTCTATATTTGAAAAAATTAAAATGTGAACTGCAATTGTTATTGTTGATCTGTAGCCATTGATTCATGAAAGGGGTGGAGCCCTTCTCTTATTTCAGTCCGAAGGAAGCTTTAGAGGGAAAGACTTTCTCACTGAAAGGAATGGTTTCCTATAATTCTTCTAAATAGTCTATAAAAAGAGTTTTTGAAAAGCCTGTAAGACATAACCTCTAACTCAGTTGTGGGAATTTTCATACTACTTCTCCGAAATGGTTATATGATTATATTATCTCAAATGCTCATATTTTAAGATCTTCGTCTGTATTCTACAATGATCCATTTGGTCTTTAGGCTAAAATTTAAAACAGCATCATCTAAATATTAATGTGCATACTCATATTTTTTAAAAAAATAGTGTAGATGCCAATTGTTTCCAGGAGCAACACATGGGGCAGCGATGTTGCAGATTCCAAGGGCTTTCTGTTTGAATGCACACGGGTGACACCCTCTGGAGTTGTCCAGTGGGTGTGGCCTCAGGTGCAAACCCTAATGCCAGATTATGGGAATGAGGGACATAGGGAAAATGTAAGAAAAAAGTGGCAGGCCGAAGATAAATGGCTGACACCAGACCTCTAAGTCAGGAGCACAACATGAGAGGGGAGTCTGTAGCCTGCTAGAGAACTCTTGCCCTGTCCAGTGGGCGGTGCATTATTGACGGCAGCTGCTTGTTGACCAAGAATGTGGGCCTCAGATAGCAGCCTTTCTGATTTATCAAGAGAAGCCAGAAATCTGTATTTATGTATGGTCTCTTGATTTTTAAATATTGGCATCTACTCTACACTCTACAAGGCAAGGAGCAGGCCAAATAAAACAGCTCTGCAAGCTGAGCCCTGTGCCAGCGGCCAGGAAGCTTCCTCTGATTAAGGCTGTCATTTGTCCTTCCATCTCCCTTCACTCAGAGTGGCCAAGGTGGCCTTGAACCCTGGGCCTGGTTGCAGGAGAGCGGTCACCTCGGAAGCCTTTGATAAATGAATGGACCACAGCTCTGAGAGTTCTGCAAAAGTCATCTCAGTAGACCAGTCAAGGCTTTGTAGTGTGGAGGGCACACTTTACGAGTTAACCCGTCTCATAGGACCTGTGTAAGTCGTGGAGGATTGGTGTTCAGGTTAAAGCAAATTGCACATGCTTATTTTTATAGATTATGATGATTAAGCTTGAGTTCCATTGACAAGTAATTTTAATAAATCACACCTCCTGTGGATAAATACAGGGTTCTTATTTCTAGAAGGACAGTTCATAGACACTTACTAGACTTTACTTAGTAGTTTAGTACTTAATTGTCTTCGTCAGCTTGGGCTGCTGTAACAGAATACTGGAGACCGAGTGGCTTAAACAACAAGCATTTATTTCTCACAGTTCTGGAGGCTGGGAAGGTCAAGATCAAGGTGCTGGCAGATTTGGTGTCCAATGAGTGCCCACCTTCTGGGTTGTGTCTTCCCATTGTGTATTCACATGGCGTCACCGTCTCATCCATGGAGGTTCCATCCTCATGACCTACTTGTCTCTCAAAGGCCCCACCTCCAATACCACCACACCGGGGATGAGGGTTCAGGATGTGAATTTGGGGAGGGGCACAAACAGTCAGTCCACAGCGTTAACCATGGACTAAGGCTTAAAATTTGCAGATAAGGGAATCGGGGCCCAGAGGTGACCTAACCCGGTGCTGGAACCCAGGGATCTGAAGTTTCCGTCCAACATATTTTTACCAGTAGACAAAAACAGTATTTTAGAGTTGTTGAACAAAGGGTTTTAGTGGTATTTATCAGAATTATACACCAGTGCTCTGTCTGAGTCAGCTACAGGGAAGGTGTTAGCTTCAAAAAAATTTTGCTCCAAGAGCTTGAGACCTTAGATTGGAAAAAAGAAATTACAACTTTTGAAGGAAGCTTGAACCAGACTATGCTCATTCTAATTCAAAAGAGATGGTGTCTGATAGGTTGAGCGTGGTGCCTGGCCCAGAGTGCACACTTGGTGAGTGTTTGAGAACAAGTGTGAGCCAGACATAAACTTGAAAGTTCCAAACCAGTTTTTCCCCCCAGCATGTTGAGCGAGGAACCCTCCAGTCAGATGGTGTGGGCACAGTCACATCTTGGGCTCATCTTGGCTGTGCAGCCAAAGCCTGCAGAAGGAGACTCGGGTCCCATTCCTGTCTGGGCCGCCCACTCCACCCGTTAACAGGAAACTTCCTCTCTGCTCCTTAGCTGCCCCAGAGGTGGCAGAAGTAATAAGGAAGCATCTTGGAACTTCCAGAAGTCAGACCGGGAAGTGAGCAGAAAGTGAGCTCACTGAGCCAAGACAGGTGTCTCTTGCAAGTCTCTGTTAAGTGGGGCTTTGGAGTCAGAGGGAGGCCCAGTCCTGGCTCACACTCCATGCCACCGTGTCTCAATTTCATCTTCAAAAGAACAGGAATTATCACCCCGACCGCACAGGGTTATTCTAAGGATTAAATTAGATTGTGTAAATTGGAGGTGCTGGGCACGCACGCGTGGTACTTGCTATGGAGTAAGAGCCCACGATACGGCGGCTGTTGATGTTACATAATTGGTTATCTGATTTCCCAGCCTACAGCAGACTGGAAGCGGCCGATTAGAAAGGCCTGAGGGACCACTTCCGGAAGGCCCCCTGACAGCAGGAAAAAAGGGACAGGTCGCAGCCTGACTACAAGGGAGGCAAGAGAAAAGCTATAAAAAGCAGGAACAAAAACTCAAAAGGCACAGCACTCTGGGGCATTTACTAAGAGCCAAAGAGCCCTCCTCAGGTTAGTAGCTTCCGGGAGACTCCTCACCTGCACCCTGAGAGGGACTCACGTTGACGGGAGTTGTGTGAATCACTTACTTCTCTCTCCATCCTCTTTCCCCCCTGAAAAGTAGGAGTGGGGGGGTCATAGTTTGCTCTTCAGTGGGGATGCTCCAGCCGAATGCTTCCTGGTAATGAAATCTCCAAAGTCAGGGCCAGCTGAGGAGGAGAGAGTCCACTGGGTTCCTTTGGTGGCCTGAGAATAACCCCAGTTCAGGTACAGCAGAAGAGCTGTGCTATTTAGTGCCACAGGAAGAAGGATGCCCCGTGCCCCACCGACCACTCCTACCGCCGCCTCCCTCGAAGTCGGGGTTAGCAATACAGCCCCTGAGAACAGGCTCCCAAATCCCGAATGTGGCGGGGAGAGGGGGAGGAAGAGAGGAGAGCACGTGAGGAGGCTGCGGGAATGCCGGTCCCTCCTGGCGCCCTCTCCACTCTCGTGTCTCATCCCCTGCCTGGAGTTTTTGTTTTGGTGTTCTGTTTTGTTTGGTTTGTTTTTTAATTGAAGCCTTGAGTGGCTCTCTTTGAAGCAGGAGCTCAGGCTGAGGAAGGCAAGACAGAGAATAAGTACTCGCAGGACAGCTGTCAAGTGTGACTGGCAAGGCCAGGTGGGATGGGGCAGACCTTCTGGGATCGGGGAAGGCAGGCGGAGAAGGGTCCTAGAGAGCGTCCCAAGGCCTGGGAGCTCCCCGGGGCATGCTGAGCTGAGGACCCACAGGCTCATTCCAAGCCTGGCCGATGGACCACCCCTAGGTTGGGGTTGGCCCAGACATCAATTGGGGCTAAACTCTCAAGCTGACAATTTTCAGAGGGGGCACATGACACAGCCCCCAAGAGCGCGGATCCTGGACCTAGACGGAGGTCAGATCTCAGCACTGCTGTTAACCGCTTTGAACTTCTCTATGCCTCAGTTTCTCCTTCCATCACATGAGGGAAATAACAGTACCTAATCAGAGAGCTTCTCTGAGAATTAAATGCCCTGATCTCTCTGAGGCACTTAGAGTATCGTCCTGGCACTTGGTAGACACTAAAACCTGAGGGTGATTATTTCATCCCATAGCCGACTGGGGCGGGAGAACAGTGGGGCTGGCGCTAACAACAGAGCGTGCTCGGCATTTCTGTACATGCAAGAGCCTGTGTGGCGGGGACTCGGGGAAACAAAAGATGGGGTGGGGGAGAGCACTCCCAAGAATGTTCCTGCTGTTAAAATAAGAGGGACCCAATATTGTTAGAAACGGGACCCTATTATTGCCAGTTTATGTTAGGGAGAACACGAGTTCCCTACCTGTTGTGTTGCCTATGCCGACTGACCGGCCACCTTGAAACTCTGGTGTGAGGGTCTCCTTTTCTTTTTTTTTTCCCCCTAATGGTGTGGAACAGAGCTTGAATAATCAATGTTTAACGGAGACACTCCCTTTTCTCTGTTAAAATAATCTTTGTTTCAGTACTTGAACAAGGAAGACTGTGTTTTTCCCACCTCTGCTCTCGTGTTACGTTAAGCCAGGTCTCAGGAGTAAGAGGAAACGAACACGGGCTACCCGGCCAGGGCTGGAGGTGGGAGCCTCCTTGCTGGATGGCACGGGGCTGGGGTTTCAGCTGCCTGTCTCTGGCACACGCGTTCACGCCGGCCGGCGAGTGTGCACTTATTTGCGGTGGTTCCAGGTGCCGACCACTGAGCATGAAAAAGGGTGGAGGTGGTTGAGCAGCAGCAGCTGCAAGACCCCGGGGGAAAAAAGGAGTGGGTGGTCCACAAGGATGGGATGTTGGGTAGGACCCAGGTTTTCTTCCGGGAAGATTTCGGTAGAGGTGGCGGCTTCTGAGTGTGAGCAGCTACACGTTTGGGCACCTTGTAGATGTTCAAGTCAAGTCCAGTTGGAAAGATCCCACTGAGGACATGTTGCCCCTTCTGCACAGCCTCTGGGTTCCCTCCACGGTGACACTGACTTACCTTCTGTGGAGAAGGAAAGTTCACACCCGATGACTTAGGTAGACAGAAACGATTTCTCTTTGACTGAACTGAACTTGCTTATGAACCTCCATTTAGACCAATGGTGGAAACAACTTAATCTTTTTTCCATTTCTACTGTTGGCCAGAAAAAAAAAAAAGTTAATCTTTTTTCCATTTCTTCTAATGGTGGAAAAAAACATAATCTTGCCATTTCAGGGTAACTCGGTCTCTTCCAATAGAAAGCATAGACTACCCATTTATTACTTTGTCAATTCAGGATTTAAACCCAGTCGATTCAGTTGAAATTCCCTGTCGGGGCGTTTGGGTTTTCCCACCCCAAGGTGTTGCCTGGGTGCGAGGGGGAGTTTAGAGAACATCATGGCGGCTGTCGAGGAGGCCTGGCTGGGTCCTCACTGCTTCCACAGCTGAGATGACTTGTCACTCCACGCCTTGGGCCTGGGTCTGTGGCCCCAGCCTCTGCCCCCGGGGTCATGAGATCTCTGCATCCTGAGCCCCCATCCCCACCGCCCGCCACCTCTGGTCCAACGGCCCCCTCAGCACTTTCTCATTTGCTGCTGGGACTTGAGATTTCTTCCCAGTTCATGGGGAGCCAGTGGGGGAGCCCTCAGGTTCGCTGTCTGCTTAATGGCACCAGCCACCATTCCCACTGTGCACAGCGCCCCATGTGGGTCCAGAACACTTTGGGAGCCCACCTTCTCCCCAAGTTCCAGTGGGAAGTGGGGCCTCAGAGCCTCATACCCCTGGATCCAATCCAAGCAGCTTTTCAGCCTTCCTGCCCACCCTCTTCCCCTCCAGGCCCTTCTCTGCCTCCAGGAAGAGCTGGTATCTCTTCTCTGGGTGGCAGGATACATCCCCTCCTTCCCCACAGCTTGTGATGAACTCCCTGTGCTCCGAGTTCTTCCAGTGCTGGTTCCTTGGAACCCAGAGGTCGGGCTCTCTCCCTCTCTCTCTTCTCTCTCTGCCTCTCAAATCTCCTAAACGCCTACCTCGCACTGGCCCGAAAGCCTTGGCTTTCACAACATTTCACAGCTGGAATAGCATTATTTTGGAACTTATAAGCTAAACATTGACGGCTTTGTTCATGCTCAGGTTCCACCCTCCTCCTAAGGTGAGGGAGGCACAGCTGCTTGGGGTAGAGTCGCGGACAGCAGAAATGACCCAGCAGGACAAGTGCCCGGGATGGTATTTCAGAATATTATCCCACCACGTGGGTGACTCGGGACGGCAGCCTGAGCTTGGGTGGGTGCGGGTTTGCCCGGTGCCAGCACTGTGGGGAGCTGGTGGCATGTGGAGCCAGGTGCTTCAGGCTTCCCTGGGTCAGGGAGTGCTCGCCCAGGGGTCTCTCTGCTCAGGGGTCTCTGGAGAGATGCTGTGTTTGGGGCTCATTTGCTGATGGAGTGTGACACTAGTGCTGGTCGCTTTCCAGCTCTTAGGAAATCAAAGTGGGCAGCGTGGCAGGGGTCCCCTGCTCGGAATAATTGAAGTGAGAAGTGAGTGACGTGTCTTTTCCCTGGTTTGTTCAGTGTGTGTGCAGGGAGTGCACACGTATGCACACGTAGGTGGTGGCCGGGAGAAGTGCATGCCTGCCACTGAGTATTTATGTCAGTCATTGCAGGTAGCTTACAGAGTAAATGGGAGGAAAAAGTAATATAATTAGCCCTGTAGTCAGTGTGATAGCCCACAACATGTCCTGGCAGCCCTTAGCAGTGTCATAGATCCTGTAGGAGGTGACATAGGGGGTTAGGTCATGAGCTGGGGTCTGGAGCCCTGGTATCTCATTCTGACTTTGTCATCAGCCCTGAGAACAGACTGTGGGGACCTCACGGAGGCATTGCTCCCTCCTCTTCAAAAAGAGGATTCATGGAAGACCCCAAAGACCCCTCTAGCATGAACATTTTGTGTTTGAGGAAATGCTTCCTAGGACTACCATGTGTTTGGCACCTGGTTCCCCCTCTATTAAACACGGCGAGTGGTGGGAGAAATGCTAGCAGAACACTAAACTAATCATTTTTATAAGAGCACATTAAAACACATAAAAAAGCTTTACACATTAAAACACATAAAAGTTATTCATTAATAAAATTGACTTTGACTCAACAGCTCAAAGGGTCATGGGTTTTCAGTGCCCAGCCCCCACCCACCTACCTCCCCACCCGGATAAGCTCTGTATTCTGAAGGAAAATGAAAAGGTCTGTGTTGTAAACAGTCAATTCCCCAATGCTTTGAAATCATTGAATGTTATTCTGTTCAAATTCAAGCTGATGAACTGGGTACCGGTATTTAAATTCTTCCACTCCCCAACTGCCATCATTATGATGAAAGGAAGATACGGACTTGGGGTGGGATGGGGTCTGTCATGGAAGGAGCCATCCAAGTGCTAGAAACACCAAGTAGATTCTCGAGATTATAGAGCAGGTGGGGCTGTATTTTAAAAGGCTGACCGACCTATAAGTCACCACATGACAAGGGACTCCCTACCTGGAAAGGAAGAAGAGTGCTCCCCCATCCCTCTCCCTACCAGCTGAAACTCCTTGACACTCTTGAGCTCTGGTCAAAGAAAATGGAAGGAAGGGAGGCCATTAGGCTGGGGCTTCTCAACCTCCCTTGGACATTGGAGGCCCCTGAGGAATTTTGAAATCCTGATGCCCAGATCCCATTGCCACAGCTTCTGGTTTAACTGGTCTGGGGTTCACCCTGAGCTGTGGGCTTTCCACTGTGCCACCAGGTTGAGAACCACTGCCACAGGAAGGCACAGGGCAGCCTCACTGATAAACACCCCTCAAGTGAGGGGGCTTGGCTCTTGCCCCACCTGGGTGTGGACAAAGTGCTGAAGAGTTTGAAGTGGGTGTGGCACTAGAGGACTGTGCTGTCACTAGGTGAATTTGTTGTCACCTCCCTACCCCTCCCCAGGACAAAGGGGCTTCTCATTTGACCAACCACAGACGTACCCAAATTTATCTATTCTCTTTGCTCGGACGTGAAAGGTTTCGTGAGGAAGGAACACAATCTCTAGCAGAACTTGTTTCGACTTGCAGTAGAAGTCGACAGAGAAGAAAAGAAAATGTCATAATAATAGAAAAAGGGAATAAAAATGGAAAGCATAGAATAGAATAGCAGGAGTGAGGTAACACAGACAGATATCTCAATCACATGAAAGGATTAAGTTCTCTTCTTAAAGAACGAAAACTGAAACTGGCATGGTCTTCCTCTGGGACACTGCCCCCACCTTTCGACCCCACTCTTCTGCTGTGGTGTAACGAGGACATGAGGAGCTGTGGACAGTGTGGAGGCTTCCCCAGTCCCTGTTTGGATCCTCTCTGTTCATCTTTTGGTGGTGGCCTCTGTCCACGTGGTGGGCTCCATGTAGAGGTGGTGTGTGGTCTCCACATAGAGGGGCTGTGTGGTGTCCACGTAGAGGATGTGTGGTCTCCATGTAAAGCGTATGTGGTCTCCATGTAGAGAGTGTGTGGTCTCCATGTAGAGTGGGGCTGTGGTCTCCACATTGAGGATATGTGGTCTCCCTGTGGAGGTGGTGTATGGTCTCCACGTAGATGGGGATTGTGGTCTCCACGCAGAGGGGGTTGTGGTATCCATATAGAGGGGTGTGTGGCCTCCATGTCGAGGGGGCTGTGGTCTGTATGTAGAGGCTGTGTGGTGTCCATGTCAAGGGGTGTGTGGTCTCCACGCAGAGGGAGGGTGTGGTCTCCATGTTGAGGGGTGTGTGGTTTTCCGGGATGGGGTTTAGCCTCCTTCCGGCCTCGTCTTCACAGGACAGTCATGTGTCCCTCTGAGCTCACCGGTGGCTCATGCCCTCCACCGCTCTTGGTGCGGCTCACCTCACTTGGCCGGGGTAGCCCCTCGGCTCCTCTTCTTGGCGCCAAGGAAGCCACTGAGGCCACAGGCCCCATTCAGGGGCTTTAGTGAACTGGACTGAGGTGACCACATCCCCTTCCCAGACACGCTAACTCGCTATCCTAAGCAATCCTGGAAAGCATTCTATGTTCGGAAATCCATAGGCCCAGGTAATTTGGGGCAATTTTGTTCAAAGCTTCAAGTGTGAATATTTTAGAAAATAGAAAAATAGTTTATTTTATAAAGTTAACATGCTCTGATACAAAAACCTGACCCGATTATAAAAAGGAAGTAATTTCACCTTTAAATATAGATGCAAAAATCCTAAATAGTAACAAATACAGCCTACCCACAGGATAAAAGTATAACACATAAATAAGGGTCGTTTCTTCAAGCCATGTGATAGGCATTCATTTAAAAGATCTTCTAAGATTAATTTTGTGAATACTAAAAAAATATGATCCAGTCAATAACAAAATGAGATTTTTGGGGGCGGAAACTTCATACATTGATACGAAAGTTTACCTGGTTGAATGATTTCATGAGAATAGGAAATTTTGAAATAAAAGAGTAATGATGAGGAACTTCTTTACTACTTATTAACATTTATTTTAAAGCTACAGTATTTAAAATGATATGGTACAGTTACCAAAATGGATCAGTGGAACAAAATAAAAAATCCTAAAATAGAACCAAGTGCACATGATAATTAAATACATGATAAAGATAAAAGTAGTATTTTGAATCAGTGGAGAAACAATGCATTATTTAATGAATTGAGTTGAGATAACTGCTTAGGCATTATTAACAAATAAATAATACTTCTATTTGCCAGAATCCAAATGGATTAAAAGCAAAAATTTTCACATGAAAAAATTAAGTTAAAAAATTACTATGATGAGTTTAGTTGAATATTTATATATAAATAGAGAAACCATAAGTGAAAAGTTTGACCAGTTTGCTTAGGGTATTTAAAATTTCTGGTCATATGCCAAAACAAAACAGAACTCCACTTTCCTGCCACATCCCCAGTGTACACTCCACAAACAAAATCAGGCGATAAACTGGGAACACTCGTATCAAACATGCAGGTAAAAGGTTAATATTTATAGTATGAAAGGGGCCCCTAAAACTGTTAAGAGAAAGAAAGATAGAAAAATAAATCAACAGTAAATGTTAAAAGTATTGGAAAAATTTATGTTCTATGAGCAGCAAATTCCCTTCTAGAAGTTTACTCTCAGGAATTAATTGTGCACATTTGTAAATACATACTTATTAGGATATTTTTCAAAGAGTTATGTATGACAGCCAGGAGAGAACAAAAAGAGAAGGAAGAAATGAGGAAAGGAAGAGAGAGAGAGAAGAAGGAAGGAAACGAGGAAAGAAGGATCTTAAATATCCAATAATAGGAGAATTGTTTAAGAAATTATGTTTTACATATTGATATAGTTGACAACTCATCAGTAGTTAAAAGTAATCTGGAAAGATGTTCACAATTTTATATATATATATATAGGAAGATTCTTTTGTGAAAAGTATATGTAAATACATACACAAATATATTCATAAAGTTATCTAGAAGCTTCTATGCCAAAATGTTAATTTAACATTGGTTATCTCCAGGTTAGTGGGTTACAGCTGACTTTTCTCAGTTTTGCATATGTCTTGTCTTTTCTCTCTCTCTCTCTGTTTTTTTTTTACCATTACCATATTTTAATTTTGAAATTAAGAAATAATCATTTAAAAAATGTCATTCTGAGAACTTCGTGGTACAGTAACCCCAAGACATCAGGCTGGTCTGTAAATATTCTGCTCATCCCTCTCCAGTCTCACACCATGCCACATTCCAGCTGCTGGTCTCCAGCGCTAGGAAGATGTCCCCAGCCACCCAGGCCTTTCCTGCTGCCTTCTCCTCTGAGCTCTGAGCTATGAGTGATCCACCACCTCATCTCTGTTCTTTAAATGTTTCACGTGTCGTTCAGTCTCTGCAAAGAAGCTATAAGCTCCTGGAGGCGAGTTGGGCCTTGTGATTCTGCACCTCCCTTGGGCTCATACAGAGCTGAGTAGGGGATGCGTGAAGCTGAGTAGATGCTTCAAGGAGAGGGCTGGGCCTGAGTTTTTTGGCTGGGAGTACTGATGAGAAAAGCCACGGGCCCAGCAGGTCGGCTAGGGCATCATCTGGGCACGGGGCAGCTGCGAGAGCTGAGGAGGGCAGAGACCACAAGCACAGCACCAGTCAGCCGGGTGGAGCCCGCCTTGTCATGGGAAGGAAAGCAGGGGCCCGCTGTTCATGGTCTCTCCAACGTTCCGCCTTGCCAGTTCTCTGCGGATAACTTGTGTTAACTTGTACTTTTTGTCTCCATGTGACGCGGACAGGTTCTAACGTCCCCATGGACCAGCCCTGCTGTCGTGGTCTCTATGACTTTGAGCCAGAAAACCAAGGAGAACTAGGATTTAAAGAAGGGGACGTCATTACACTAACCAATCAAATAGATGAAAACTGGTACGAGGGGATGTTGCATGGGGAGTCTGGATTCTTCCCCATTAATTATGTTGAAGTCATTGTGCCTTTACCTCAGTAAATGTGTAACTCAAACTTTGGACACACTTTCGTAACTGAAATGAATTCACACCAGTGTTCTCTCAGTGTGGTGTTCTGTGACATCCTTTCTCTTTGACCAACTTAATCACTTTTGTATGTGTGTTCTCTTTATAATGTATTTTGTATCAATTTAATTTGTATAAATGATTTTCTTGTTTTAGCTACCTGAAAATGCAGTTTTCTTTTTTGCTCCTTGTCCTAAAAGTCATTGGTTCAATAAATGTACGTGCTTCCTGTTGCTAAAAATAAATTGCACCCTTCACAGTTATGTCCGGGAATCGCCCATATTCCTCAGCTGCAATGGAATACAAAATTTGAAACTAAGAAATGCTAAATATTTTGTTTCCTGACATTACTGATGGCATCTGGTCTCTTCCCTTCGTTGTGTTTTAGCTGACCTGTGGATAGCCCAATAAATACGGCACGCTGTGTTGGCAAAAGGCCTTGGTTATTCTTAATGGTGAATTGATTTGTAAGCCCAGGCTCCCAGCTGCACACTCCTCCGGTGCCCTGTGGGTGACCACAGGGTTGCAGCACGGGCGTGTAGATGCTTGCTCCTGACCGAGTCACAGGTCTGAGAGAGGCCAACACAGCACACTCTCCTCCCAGTTGGGGGATGGAAATCCCTCCCCTATACTTTCGGGTTTATTTATGAAAGAGCCTGACTTGAGTTTCTTATGCTGCCAGATTCTGGGTAGGTTTTAAAGCAAGTCCTGTTATGGAGGCTGGGGAAACAGCATGGTCAAGACTTGGGTTGAGCACCCAATAACACGATGGCTTAGGTTCAGGGAAGCAGCCCCTGGCCTCGCTCAGAGTACACGCTCATTGTGTACTTTGACCCCGTGGAGCCATCGGCAGTCCTGTTGGGATGGGGCAGTACCATTTCCCCTTTTTCAGAGAAGGAGAGTCATCGAATGGCTTGCCCAGGATCAAAAGGCAGGCAGTGGCAGTGAACTCAGCTTGTTCACCCCGCTCCGTTCCCCACTTAACTGCTCACTCGTTGGAGTGCACCGCTTTTCACTGACATTTGTAACGACTCCCCAGAGGCCAGATCGGTTTGTTAAGGTGACCGAAAACACTTTCCTAGTCTTCTGAGTCCTTGGTACATCGGTAACATCACAACACACCTGGGTGCTTTTCCTCTCCTGTCCTTTCCCGCCAGGCACACACACACACCCCTGCTTCTCCAAAACAGTAGTATATATAGTGTCTAGAATAAAATAGTAATCATGGCTGACCTTTATCAAGTGCTTACTAGGTGCCAGATGCTATTCTAAGCATCATACATGAATAAATTTGTTGAATCTTCCTAATACCCATTTTTTTGAGGTAGATCTTATAATGCCCATTGTTCAGATAAGGGAACTAAGTCTCGATAGAGGGGAAGTAACCTGTCTGTAGTCACAGTCATTAAATGGCAGAGCTGGATCCCAATGCAAATCTTCTCCCTCCCATGGTGTGCTCGTCACGCTCTCCTGTACTGTTTCTCCTCAGATGCGTCTGTCCATGTATGTTCACAAAGCAGCTCTTTTCTATACCTGGTCAGCTTTTATTCTCCAGCTGCCACATTTGAAATTTATCAAAGGGAATGAGAAGTCTATTCTCAGTGCCTGTAACAGGCTTTGTTATCTTATTGGGGAAATACACAGTTAACTGACAGCTATAGACTAAACTAGTGATGACAACGACAACAACAAAAATGCTAAACAATTTCCAGTAGATTGCTTTAAAGGAATTGAAATGAGACTTGTGTCATTGGCCAGATGGCTGCCGAAAAAGAGGCCCAATGGTGGTGGCCTGGCTTAGCTGGAACAGTTGGTAGCTACAATGTATCTGTCTTTCCCTAACTTCTGGCCTCACCTAAAGTGTAGGGTCCCATCTACATGGAGTCCTCTCCTAGATGGTATCTCTCGTGTGCTCACGAACAAATCTGGTCAGTGATAATGTGGCACCAGCCACTTTCTTCTCCTCATCCAGCTCTTCTTCTCTAAATTCCATTGTGTCCTCTGGGCACCTCACTACGTCTGGGCCTGTCACTATCTCATACTGGGCCTCTGCACCCCTTCTGTTGGGGACTGACTGCCAGCTCCCACTGAGCAAGGTGTCTCCTGAGGCAAGGTGTCTTCGACACACTGCATTCTGTTGGGAAATACAGAAGAAGGCCACTCCCCCTGCCTGTGTTGCTTCCTGGCGGTGGAGTCCCCAGATAAGGTTGAATATCCTACACTCTTTTACCAAGATTAATTAAACATTTCTGCCCATTCTCCCTTAAAACTGTCCTCTCCAAACGTTTCAAGTGTGAGTCCAGATGGAAGCTAGATCAGAAGATGACTGCAAGTGGTAGATAGCACCCAACCTTAACCTTTTTCTGATGATAAGATTGTAGTACTATTGCATCAGTTAGCTATTGACACCTAATGCTGTGTAACAAGCTGCCTCAAAAATCAGTGCCTTAGCACGAGACATACTTACTTAGCTCACAAGTCTGCAGGTTGCTGACCTACGCTGGGCAGTTCCTCAGGTCTCAGCTGTGCTCACTCACAGGACTGGCTGTTGGCTGGACCTCACAGGTCTGGAGGTTGACTAGAGTGACTCAGTTCTCCATGCGTCTTTTGCCAGTGGGCTAGCCCAGGCATGCTCTCACGGTGAAGGCGAGGGTGTGAGAGCACAGGTGGAAAGGCCCAAGTACTTTTTCAAGTCTCTGTTTAAATCTAGCCTGCTACCATCCCACAGGCCCAACAATTGGAAGGCTGGGCCCAGAGTCCGAGGGGGAAGGTTTCCAGCTTATATAGCAAAGAGTAAAGAAGTGAGGACATTGTCTTGCCCCCAGTGGATAATTGAATTTTTCTCAAATCTCCCCCTGGGGTACTGAGCAGGGCCGTCTAGAGATCTGGCTCATAGGTGGCATGAAGGGTTGGTTTCAAGGGGCCACAGTGTGATATTGCTCAATACAGGTAAAAGTACAAAGAGCAGGAAGGGGGAATACAAAGCCATGTCTGTAAGAAATACCAGAGATGAGCTAAGGAGATCAGATACTAACCTCAAGGCCGAGTCCAGAGCACGGAAACAGGAGCATCAGACGGATGTCAGAGCAGAGAGTCAGGTGACTATTTGTGAACAAGTCTCAATGAAGTGTGTCCAGTAAAAAGAAGCGCCAGTGTTTATTCTTGCTGAATTATCTGCCTGGAAGAGGCCCCAGACTTGGGCCAAGTTCCCTTGACATAGCAATTCTCCTCTGCTTCAGAGGTGAGCCATGGGGTTGGGGCTAGGAAACAAAATGGATGTTACAGCTCTTTTAGGGAGAGTGGTTCCCACTTCTGGGGTTGTCTTGAGGCCAAAGGTTCCTGGGGACCTTCCTTTGGACTTGGAGTAACTCAGGCCTGAAGTGTTCCCTTTTGAAGTTACTTTTCATCTCCCACGCCACATGCAAGAAGAATGTTATGTTCACCTCTGTGGAGGCAGAGGAGAGAGCACCTCCCTGGGCCAGCTGTGTCATTTGCTTTACACACATTTTCTCGTTTTATCTTCATAACACGAAGGCCAGTTGCAGTGTTCCTATTTGAAGGTGAAGGAATCGAGGCTTAGAGAAGGCGAACCACTTGCTGAATATCACAGAGCTCAACTCTAAAGGCCAAGCTATTTCTGTATCACTCTGTAATGCTGACCTTTTACAGTGTCCACGTCACATAGAACTTCTACTTTACCCTCTGTGGACGGACCCCATCAGCCACTCTACCTTGTGACCCTACCCCACTGGCCACAGCCGGCTGAACCAGGGATGTGCATCCAAACCAGAGAAGGCCCGTCAGTCTCTTCCCTGGGAATTGGGAATTTTCCATGTGCTTTTGGTGTTATAGCTATTCATTCCACATTTGGCTCTAACTATTTCCTCCCTTTTCTCATTTACCTAGCTATCTAAACTTCAAACTTTACATTCTTATTTTATAGGTTTATCTATTTTATTTTAATTCACTTAATTAGGATTTTATCCAGTCTTTTTTCCTCCTTTTTAGGTACATTTGGAATTTATAATGGCTAGTTTTAGCCTTTATTTCAATCACTTAAAAGTGGTTTTACATTTTCAAACTCATTTCTCTTGAATTTAAATATTTTATTTTTAAACATGCCACTTTCATTTTTCCTTAGTTATAGAGGGTCTTGAATTGTGCTCCTGGGACAATTCCTGGGAGCTCCATGAGTACCACACTCTTGCCTCTCCCCCTCCCCACTGCCTTCACCCCACATAAGAAGTGACAGTCTGATCCATGAGTGTACAGAGCAACGTGTGTCAACCAGTCCCTTCCACTCGTCTTCCCCTGCGGACTTGGCCTGTCTGCAGCAAGCACGGGCTCTGGACCACTCTTGGCCGTGCTGTGTGCTGAGTGATGGGGATGCTGCTCTATGGGTGAGGTCCCAGGTAGTCCGGGGGCTTCTGTGACTGGGCTGTTAAGTCTGTCTGGTTGTGAGGTTCAGAATGAGGAATGTCTCTTGCCCAGAGATCTGAGCCACTTTTTCCAATATTGGCTTCTCCAGGAATAAGATGATATTTTGGTTTCCATCTTTTGTCTTCTCAATAGGTTCTTAATCAGGCCTCTTCCAATGCCAACATCTGGCATATTTGTGCAGGAACTTTGAGAATGAGGCAGGAGAGATTCAGGCATTAAATGGGAGAGCCCCACAGTGGGGCCAGGGCGTGTGTCTTTGGACATTACTGTGTGGGCACTTGTGTGTCTGTCATGAGAGCATTGTCTAGTTTCTAATGAGGCCCAGTTTGGAATGGCATCTGTGCTCAGCTCTCCAGACCTTGCGTGAGTTGAACAGTTTTGCTCCCTCTATTGTGTTTGGTCAATTAGGTGTATCAACCATCAGGATATCCCAACCCCGACCTGGGATGATAAGCATTGATTTTCTATCCAGGTCCAAGGCAGGTTGACCAGAAATACCAGGATGCTTCTGCATCGACGTTCCCTCTGTGGTCCTCCTCCCCACACATGCTAGTTATGTTTATCAGTCTTGGAGCTCCAGATTGCAGCTTAGTCTATAGAAATGTAGTGGGCTTTTTTATCAGATAAAAAGAAAAGGGGGCTTCTGTTTCCTTGGGAAAAAGACTGTATCACACGTGCCTTCATCTCAAGAATTAGGCTGGCCCCAAACTGTGAGGACCTGGAGCAGAGATGGTGTGCCGCAGGATAGTTTAGATGGTTTAGATAAGTGACTCTCAGCTCTTCCTGTACATTAGACTCTGGACCACTTAAAAAAATATCTATGTCTGGCCCTCACCCCTACATTTTGATTTAAATGATTGGGGGTAGGCCTGGGTCTTGGTGTTTTTGAAAAGCCCCTCAAATGATTCTAGGGTACAGTCAGACTGAGAACAACACTTTAGATGAACAGCGGATGGTGCCTCCAGCAATAGTGGGAGATAAACTAGGGAAGGACTGACTGGGGGGCTCTTGTGAGGTTCCAGTAAATGGCACCCCTCTTTCCCTTCTGAGTTCTAAATAAACTGGGGCATTAGACAAGGCTTAAAACAGATGAGAGCCGAGACATAACCTGTGTTGAAAAAAGCTAAGTCAGTATGTAGCTGAGGATGAGAGCCAAAGGATCTGCTAACTGAGCCCCACGGCAATCAGACATACTCACCTAGTCCGAGAGGAGCTGGACCACCATCACCTCCTCTTGCAGGGACAAAGCCTTTAACATTGAGCTTACTGCATGGCTGTGGGCATCAACTAGGCATGTTTCCTGACGGCAGGCTGGCCTGTGAGGGAGGGAGGGGCTATGATACTCAGACCCAGTTCTTAACCCAAACTCACACGTCAGATAACTGAGTCCACCTATTCAACTAGTCAGGGCTATTTGGAGAAAATCCCTCCTTGTAGAAACTGGAAGAATGGGGGAAATGGTATTCCTTTCTAACTCGGGGAATGAAGATATGGAACATACCTCAAAGAAAACTCAAGTTTTCAGAGGCAAAACAGACCTATATGTAAGGGAAAATGGAATATGTAATAAGGTATAGCCTTTATAACTGCTTTTCAAAATGTGTTTGTACCAGTGCAATAGGGCAAGAAAAAGAATAAAAAATGGTCTAAAGATTGAAAAGCAACAAATAAAACTATATTTGCAGAAACAAGATTGAATATGTAGATAATTCTAAGAAATCTACAAAAAATCTACCAGAACTAATATGGAAATTTATGAAAGTCATGGGATAGAAAGTCAATATACAAAAATTAGGTTTCTATATCCTGGCAACAGTTATTAAATATTAAATTTGTTATTAAAATAATGAAAAGAAAAGCCATTTATAATAACATCAGAAAGCATAAAATACTTAGAAAGTATTTGAACAAAAGATAGGCAAGACCTTGACACTGAAAACTACAAAACATTGCATGTAAAAATTAAAGAAGACCTAAATAAATGGTTAGATATACTCAATCTTGTTAAAATGTCTTTTCTCCCCAGATTGATCTATAAATTCAATGCACTTCTAATCAAAATCCCAAGGGGCCTTTCTGTTGAAATTGACTAGCTGATTCTAAAATTAGACAGAACTGCAAAAGTCCTAGAATGACCAAAACAAAGAGAAAACCAAAGTTACAGAATTTACACTATCTAATTTTAAGACTTAGTATAAAGATACAGTAATCAAAACTGTGGAATTAGCATAAGGTTAGATAAATAGGTCAACGGAGCAGAACAGAGAGTCTAGAAATAGACTCACATGTAAGTATATGGTCAATTCATTTTCAATAAAGTTGTCAAGGTAATTCAATGAGAAAAGGAAAGGTCCTTTCAACAAAATAAAAATAAGGCTTGACCCTTACCTTACACCATACATAAAATTTAATTTAAAATGGATCATAGACCTAAACATAAAAGCTAAGACCTTAAAGCTTTTAGGAAAAAACATAGGAAAATATCTTCAAAACTTTGAAATGAGCCTAATTTCTTAGGACACAAAAAGCACTAACTTCGAAAGACAAAATTGATAAATTGGACTTCATTAAAATTAAAAATTTCTGCCCATCTAAGGACAGCATTTTAAAAAAATGAAAAGACAAACCATAGACTGGAAGAAAATATTCATGATACATATCTCTGACAATAGACCTCTATACAGAATATATAAAGAATCTTCACAAGTCAATAATCAGTGATTAAGAAAGGTCAAAATACTTGAAGAGACACTTCACAAAAGAGACACACAAATGCCCAATAAACATATGAAAATGTGCTCAACATCATTAGTCATCATCAGGGACCAGCCAATGGGTGGTAACAAGGAGGTTTAGAATTATAGAGTACTAAATAAGATATCTTCCAGTTGCCAGGGTACCACATTCCCAGAGACATTAGCAAAGGTGGGACCTTAGACTAAGTCATTTACAACCTGATTTGTAGCAAATGGGTTCTAGTTATCACTACTGAAAAAGAAACATTGATTTAGAACCTCATACATATGAGAAAGTATGCAATGGGCATGGAAGATTGCGTCCCAAGGCTTATAGATACCTGCCCAAGTTTTCTTACATTGTCCACATTGTCCATAGACATAAGAAGGAAGCCGTCAAACATATGCTGAGTGACAGAATGGTCCAGAATGTTGAAGACCTCCTCTAATGTCCACATCATTGGAGCAAGATCAGAAATTGACCAGACATGTACTTGGGACATTACGAAACGTAGAGTTGAAAGGAAATGGGGAAAAGGCACTGTTGGATTAGTTTACAGTGTCCTACATGGGATTCAGTTCTCTCCTGGAGGGAAGATGGTAGATCAAGATGGGTCCAAGATAAGTGGATCAGGACTGGTAAGGAATCTATTGTGAATTTGTGCCACACTGCATAAGATGAAACACCAGCTTTGGCCTCACCAAATGTTGGCTATACTTTTGACCTCCCAATAAAATCTTAGTATTCCACTATTGGCCTAACCGAAACATACTGGAGAGAGCGAAGACCTGGGGCATCTGCCTCTTGTTATTCCTATGTCTACAGGTTAATGATGGGTGGTATAAAAAGTCCTTTTTGATGTGGATGGGTGGGCATTTAGAAATTGGTACTTGATTTAAGGAGCAGAATACCCAGATCTGCTCATGCCACACATCCCTCCAACCACTTCCAGGGGGTGAGTTTCACAAGGGTAGATCAGTGGCAACCACTTTGTCTGATGAATTCTTTTCCTCGGATCCTCCATAGATTTCTTTGAAAGAGCCACAAGATCTTATAAGCAGGAGAATATTATGGATACACCACATAAATGTCTGTGTTGTAGGCAAACAACAGCTTGTGACTCACCTGTTCGTTGGGGAAACTCAGTTAGATTGAAAGAGATTAACAGCACGATATACTGAGAGAAGTTCAAAATTTGATGAGAACATTAGGTTTTCAGGAAATGGGGCAGGTGAAACATAGAAGGACATGGTCGGGAGTAGATAGCAATCTCAGACACTGGTAATCAGCCCATGAGGCCAAGCTGACCACCTTGCATCTGCGTTATTAGAAGGAAAGGGGAATTGGCCATAATTATTGTCACTGATGCTGAATATGTATTCAGGGGAGCAACACAGCTCTTGCAAGGATGACTTGATAACATTTCGGAGCCACTGATGGACCTGGGGTGAATCACTAGCAGTGGTGGAGTATCTTCACATTCTTGGTTAGTACAAAGACAAGGGTCTAGTGTTGAAGATTTGAGATCTCACTGAGACAGACCTTTGGCTCAGGGCAGCCACATCATTGATGAAGAAGCCGCTACTGTGCTTGGAGTCAGGGCCCGAGCACAATATGTTCATTTCCTCTTGGGAATTTGGCAATGGAAGAAATTTTACACCCAGATTTGGGGCATGTTTATATTATCATATTATTATTGGCTTCTCTAAATGTTGTGTGGTCTCAGTTGTAGAATCTCTGGTAAGCTATGTCAGACAATATGATTGGACGTAATTTCAGGTGGGACACGCAAGACAGAGTAAACGTGAGGTCTTGGTGGTTGTAGTGGATTGAATAATGGCCCCTGGAAAGATATGTCCAAGCCTTACCCGCAGTGCCTGAGAATGGGACCCTATTTGGAAATAGAGTCTTAGCCGATGTAATCAAGTTGAGGATCTTAAGATGATATCATCCTGAATTTAGGGTGAGCCCTAAACCCAATGACTGGTGTCCTTATAAGAGAAAGGAGAGGGAGACCTGCCACACAGACAGACCCAGGGAGAAGGTCATGTGAGGAGCATGTGAAGATGGAGGCAGAGAGAGACTGGAGTGGTGCTGCCAGAAGCCAAGGAAGACTTGGAGCCTCCAGAGGCTGGAAGAGGCGAGGAAGGATTCTCCCCTGGAGCCTTCAGATGGAGCGTGGACTCGCTGACACCTTGACTTCAGACTTCTGGCCTGCAGAACACTGAGAGAAAAAATTTGTTGCTTTAAGCAGCCCAGTTGTGGTAATTTGTCACGGCAGCCGTAGGAAACTAATGCAGTGGCCCTGAGTTACTTTAATTATTTTACCGTTTCAGCTCATTTTAGAGCCTTCCATGGGCAAAATCCACCCCGTCCATGAGGATACCCAAAAAATTAGTAGTTGGTGCTGCAGAAGTGGCCTCATGAAGGTGGGAAATGACTTTCTCTAATTGACCAGAAAGCTTAATGACAAAGCCCAAGAGAGTAACAGGAGAAAAAGCCAAGGAATGCTGGGGTATGTGTGGGGCTGTTGGTGGTGGATACATCTTCTCCACTTGCGATATCTCCTCCATGTGGAAGCAGCTCTACTAGTATGACTGACTTGCCCTCTCTATGCCCTCCAGCCCATGAGCCTAGTCCAGAGGGGAACTTAATCTGACTGGTGAGTTTAGAAAGAGGAACTGGGCAAATGCAGCTAAGTGTCCCTACCCCCACCTTCTTGGGAGCTGCTCATCTGCAGAGAGCACACGGCTCAGGAATCAAGGTGATGATGTGGTCTTTCTAGGCTTTACTCTTCCATCTTATTGCTCTGTTGGTTCAAGATGTAGACAGAAAAAGGGGTGTTGTTCTTTGGTTCACCTTGAACACCAACACTTACCATATTTTTTATTTCAGGCTTTAAGCTAGCTGATGTTTATTATTTATTACCCTACCATTTTATCCTATTTTGGTCTACCTATATTTATGCAATCTATATGTATATATTTATAACTGTCGGTGTGAAGCCACAGGAATGATAATAGCTGAGAGGCCACAACAAGAGGACAACGGCTGCCTCGCTATCTGCTGTCACTGCCTCTTGGCTCTCCCAATGCATCTGCAACTCCGAAAATGACAATTTTCCAAAGGCCCTTTTGACTTGTGAGATTTCAAAGATGGAGTGGTTAGTGCTCCCCAAAACCTTCGCCAGGAAGATGACACATCTTGTTTACTGTAAACTCAATATTTTAAAAACCATGGTTTCTGGTTTACATAACCAGGAGGGAGCTAAAGAGGAGGCTGGCAAGAGGCAGCCAGGAGGGTACCACACAGGGGAGATCCCCTCACAGAGGGACCGTCCCTGTGATGTCACAGGCCAGACACGGTGAAGAACCAGGTGATGCAGAATCTCCCACGAGGTACCAGGGAGAAGGCCGGCAGGGAGCATCCTCAGCCTGGCTCCTGGTGGATTTACACCAATCTGCTTCCAACGACCTGTTGGAAAGAAAACTGGACTGTGTGCTCCTGCCTTAAAGCTCTCCCTCAGCATGGTTTCATATCCAGAAGTTTGTTCTACAACCTGCATCACGTCCTCTTAAAACGGTTTCTCCCCCTCCCCGAAATCCCAATCACCACACCAACTTTTCCTCTCATCTTCTCCTGACCTCTCAAATTCTACAAACTGTCCTCAGCTACCCGGCTATTCCTCTTTTCCCTCTTTTCCTGTCTCCTGGCTCCTTTCCTCCTAGGTCACTCCATGGAATTTTTTAATAGGAATTCCTGATTCCCAACAAACCCAAGGGATGCCTCATAACTGACTGAGCAAGTAACGGATCGCTCCATCTTTGAAGGCAGATGGGGAAATCAGTATTGCCAACCAGCATCAGTTACTTCGTTTTCTTTCATACTTGTCACACTATTTATTTCCAAAGTGGTCTCCTTACCTTCCTGGCAGCGTCCAAGGAGGACATTTCTTGGATCAGAAGTCTCTGTCTGACCTGAAATTTCATGTCAATCTCAGTTTTTAAAAATTTGCTTCCCATTTTCCTTATTTACGCTTTGTAGAACACTGGACATTTTGTTCTCAATTTTCCTGACCCCATACACGAATTTGGGGATATTTGTTTCATGAAGTCTTTTGGTTTCTTTCTTGGTTTTCAAAAACAACAATAAAAATGCACTGCTCTGGGACATATTTAATGGAACATCATTTAGCAATTTCATGGGAAATGCCGTGGAAGTCCCACTCTTGCTTTGATGGTAAACCAGAGACCCAGGCGAGGATCGAATGTCCAACTTGCTTTGCAGGATTCAGGGGCTTCTGTGTGTATCTTCCAGGATGAAGTTCACAATGGAAGAGCCAAAGAACAGAGCTGAGGAAACATCCTTCAAGCGAGAGCCACTGAACCATCCGAGCGAATGGGGAAGACAAAGGCAGAAGTCAAAAGTGGCTTATGATGATTGCTTCTTGGTTTTGCTATTTGAAAAAAAGAAATAAACTTTTGATATTTTCACTGTTTAGGGGAAATGATACACATATTACATGCACATTAGAGAACATTTAGAAATTCCTTTCCCCATAAACACATGTATGGATAGATGGTGCCTCAGTAGGTAGCTAGCTGTTTCCACCCACACCATCAGCTTCCATGGCTTCAAGTATCAACCATATGCTGAGAAGTCACAAATCTAAATGTCCAACCAAGGCTGTCTTTCTGATTCTAGACCCACGGGCATTTCCAGCTCAAAACGTTCCAGGTGAAGCCATCATCTTGGCACAGCCTCTTCCCACTTAATATGTTTTCCTCTTCCTCTTCTGTTCCCAACATCAACGAATGACACTGCCACCACCCAACCACCCATGGCCCACGTCAGAAATCAGGGTGCTGGGCTTGACTCGTGTCTCCTCAGTACCCTACTCCTTAAGTCATTCACTAAGTCTATCAATTCTACCTCTCAAATTCCATCTATCTTCTTTTATCTCCACTACCTCTTGTACCAGGTTAGGCCACCATGAGCTCTTACCTGGATTATTAAAAATACAGCCAGAGTAATCATTCTTAAAATCCAATCGTATCATGTCATTGCTCTGCCAAATATTATACTAAGCAACCCACTGTGCCTCGGATAAAGTCCAAAACCCCATAGCATGGCACGCGTGACCCTCACTGCTTGACCCCTGCCTACCTCTGTCCACTTACTTTTGCCAATTCCATTTTCACTTTGTGCCGCAAATGTGTTAGTCAGCATAGACTGGTTTATGCTGCAGTAACAAATAAATCAAAAATCTCAGTGGTTTAACAGATAAAGGTAATTTCTTGTTCGTATCAATTCTAGTGTAAGTTGGACAACTCTCCAGGTCAGCTGTCCTTCATGGTATGGTTCAGCAATCCAGGATCCTTTATTTTATGGCTCTGCCATGTCAACACACAGCCTCTATGTCAACTGCCCAAGGGGAAGAGAGAGACTGGAGAAGCCACAGGAGCTTTTCACTGCCTCAACTAGGAAGCGACGCACCGCGCTTCTACTTTGTTTCATTGGCCAAAGTCACACGACTCTGCCTAACTGCAAGAAGTCTGGGAATTGTAGCTCTCCAGGAGGATCCAGGAAGGAGGCATATCAGAAGAGATTTGGCAAATATATAGCATTGTCTTTGCCACACCAAACATTTAAAAAACACGTGGTTGTTGAATTGGAACTTTCATCTGTAGGCCCTAACACATTTTCCTCTTTGGCTGGAATTCGTACTTCACACCCAAACTTTCTCATGAATAATTCCTGCCCAGAACTATTTTTGTGAAGGAATGCATGGGAACGCCAGGCTAGAACCTCTTTCTCAGGATTATGAAAGCTGGAACAGTATCCTAGACACTGGCTTTTCACTTTCATCCATGAAATGAGATATAAATTATGTCCCTCTAAATTTGACTTTCAAATCAAATGAAAACATTTATTTATACAGATTTTCACATCTCCCTATGTAATAAAAAGTAGGTTTAGATGGTTGGTTTTAAGTCAATGAGCAATCAGCTCCCTAGTTCTGGATCTGATGTGTTACCCAGTCCGTCTCACAGTTGATACCACTGAGAATGTATGGGAAAGACAAAGGAGATGAACAAGTAACACATCGACTATTTCTTAATTCTTCTTTTTTATATATCAAAGTCATAGACACTGTATTAACTATCTCTTGTTATGTAACAAAGTATCACAAACTCAGTGGCTTAAAACAACACACATTTACCATCTCACGGTTTCTGTAGTTCAGAAATCCAGGCACGATTCACTTGGCTCCTCTGTTTCAGGGTCTTTCACAAGACTGCAGTTAAAGTGTCAGCTGGGGCTGAGGTCTCATCTGAGGCTTGACTGGGGAAGGATGGCACTTTTAAGCTCATGTGGTTGTCGGCAGAATTCAGTTCTTTGCTGGCTGTCAGCTAGAGTTCCTCAGCTCCTCGCCACATATGTGTCTCTATCATGGAGGCTTACTTCATCAAGTCTAGCAAGGGAGAGAGTCTCCTGGCAAGAGGGAAATTGCAATGTTAAATAATAACATAGTCAAAGAAGTGATGTTCCAACACCTTTGCCGTATTCAATTGCTAGAAATAAGTCACAGGTCCTGTCTACACCCAAGGGGAGGGGATTACATAAAGGTGTGAATACCAGGAGACAGGGATCATTGGGGGCCCTCTTAGAAT
The DNA here is from genome assembly GCF_021613505.1 of Equus quagga. Taxonomy (NCBI): domain Eukaryota; kingdom Metazoa; phylum Chordata; class Mammalia; order Perissodactyla; family Equidae; genus Equus; species Equus quagga. The sequence goes on from NC_060268.1 coordinate 94,616,662, forward strand.
CTGTCAACCACAGATACCCTACAATGTTCCCTCAATTCCTTATTGGGCTGAAGGTGCACGCACACACACACATGTGTGAAAATGATGGAAGCGACCAGATAGGATTTGTTCTAGAATATGTGATAAATTTATTCATTCTTTCCTAGAGCTCCCCGCCAGCCATTTATATTATTTTAGAATACTCATTTGGGATGGTAGATTGCTTTTTATTGGAGGAAAAGCCACAGAAGGAGAGTAGATTTTTTTTCCATTAAGATCCTGTGCTTGTACTTAGACTTTAGTTCTCAACTGAAATATCACTTCTCCCAAGAAATCTCCAATGCCCCCATGACTGAATTAGTTGCCATATGACCCAATGCTTTTTCTTTTTTAAAGATTATGGCACCTGAGCTAACAACTCTTGCCAATCTTCTTCCCCTCGCCCCCTGGCTTTTTCTCCCCTAAACTCCCCAGTACATAGTTGCATATTTTAGTTGTAGGTCCACCCAATGCTTTTTTAGCTCCCTGTTTTTCCACCTCTGGGAGCATCTATCCCACTGTATCTCGTTTGCTCCTCCAGGAAGGGCTATATCTTATCATGCCCTTGTGTTCGTAGGACCTAGCTCCTGACTGGTGCCAGGTACTGTCAGCTAATATGTATTGCATTTCACCGCCTTGAACTGAACTGTTCTTTGGGCCTACAGCTGACCCGATGTGGATGGTGAGATCTGAAGAACTTGGTTCCTCACACTCCTCCACAGGATGTTTTTGCCTAAGTCTTGGTGAAGGCTTAATTGGCTATCGAAACCCTCCCAAAGTTAAGTGGGTTTTGCAAAACTTAATACATAGAAATGTTTTTATTGAACTTCTATTTGAAAAAAGACATTTTCCAAGTATCCCTTTGTGGTGTTTCCAATCCAAATATTGCAGAGCTGACATTCAGGAGCACGTGGGGGAGCAGACTAAACAGGCGGGTCTCCGTTTGTGGTGTAGGGCGAGTGACACGCAGTGCAGGCCTGGAGCACACACTTTTGTGCACAACTGGTCTTGACAGTCTGTAAGAAAACTGACATCACGCTTTTAAACAATAAAGTGTACAGTGTTTAGAGTAATACAGTTTCTTACTTTGCACCCTGTTCTTTTCGTTCGAGTCAATCCATTCTGGAATAAAACCTTGGTCTCCTGGAGTTGTCAGAGATGATGTTCTAGAGATGAATTTTGCAGAAAGCTAAGGGGGACTAGTTAAAGAAACATATAGGGCTTGGTTTTGTTTTCTTTTTCTTAAATTTAGCCCTTTTGTGAGTATTTTTCTAAAATGTAGCACGTACTTCCATAAATCCATGAACAGAATCTAACGAGCAAAGGTGTTTGTAGACAACCCGGATTCTTGAACACAAACACAGTACTGTGCAAGGACACGGTGATCCTGTCAGGCTCCACAGAGGTGAGCACAACTGTAGCTGACTACAGTGCTTTTTACTTCTTTTGTGCCTTTTACAGTTTTTCTGTAGCACCTTATGCTGCTGGCGTGCCTTTTCTTAGCAGGTATTCTGCCCCTTTCTAATTTACAGCCTCTAATTTACTCTTGAAAACTAGATGAACCGACACGTTAGAACGAGGTGCAGAGTAAGAATCAGTAGTCCTGAGTGAGACCTAATTATTTGCTTATATGCAGTATGGTTAAATGTGTGATGTCAGTCGGATGCTCAGAGGCCTTTGCTGTTCTGGTTGTGGTGAGACTAAGAGAGACTGGCTAGAGGTGAGTTCTAGATTAGGGAGGCATTGCTATATTATACAAGCAAAGCATAACAATCTCAGAAGGTACATTGGAAGAACCTATTGGAATTTTATACTTTCACAATATAATGGAGAAAGTTAATGCTCAGAGAAGCGAAGTGACTTACCCAGAATCCCCCAATTTGTGGCCAAGGCTGGACCGGTAGTGGGTTTTCTGACTATAGCTCCAGTGTTCTCTACACTCATCTTCTGCCTCTGAGCAGAAGACAAGGGTCTTGTCAAGGGCAGAGTGAGATGAGTTCAAAGGCACTGGCAAATCCCTTCTCCAGGGTATCTATGTTATGCTTATGCTCCACAGTAGAGTCTGTCAGGACACATGCATGTGATATGTGCAGGATTATCAGGATATGAGACGCACACAAAACTGAGTCAGGTCAGCCACCTTCCCAGCCCTGGAGGCCAGATGGCAACCAGGCTCAGGTTTGGACCTGGAGAGTTTGCTGGCCCTGGAAAAGGTCACCAAATCCCAACTAGGTTTCTTAGTAGCACTTTAGGGGACTCTAGCCCTCCTCCACTTCACTCCACTTTCTTTCTAGAAAGAGTCAGTGCAACACCACCCCCAGCCTCCTGACAGACATTTTGATTGGCTCAGTCCTCCAGTGCAGTAGCGGTCCCCAAGTTCCTGACCTGAAATCATGGCTCTGGCACCTCCACAAAGTCATGAAATCACGGATCTGGCACCCTGAGATGCTCCTTGGGAATCTCAGCACAGGAGGAGAGGAGAACCAAGAAGGAGAGTGCACCAAAGCACAGAGAGCCCTCACCAAGTAGAACACCTCCCGTCATACCTCTTCCCAAGGGCTTTATTCACTTACGAGGCAGAAGAGCCACCAGATGAAGACCTGGACACATTCTATAAAGCAAATTTCTGTTCCAAAGGAGGACCTCACTCTGGACAGGCAAATGTCCACCACCAGCAGCTGAGCAAGCTTCCTGTGTGGGGTTGGGGACACCCGAGAAGACAGAGAGTGGATGCTGTTGGCGTGGGAGCCCTATCCAGACTCTTGTTATTGGCAGGTACATGCACCCTTCAGCTTACACAAGTGTGCCCGCCAAGGGTGAGACCTTCTCCTGTCTTTGGCTTATGGGAGCCACCTTGGAGGTTACACCATCACCCAGATCCAGGAGTGGCTATGACTGACTGGCAGTGGGTACAGCAACCTGGTCTTCTTGTCTCAAGACAGGGCAACTCTGTGGTGTAGCCTTTGCTCCAGGGTCCCAGAGGATCAGGCGAAGGCTAGACCTGACCTGGGGCACAGGCTTGCTCTGCTCTTGCCCCTACCCTAGCCTGCTTCCCTTACTTCCTTACAGGTTTTTCCTGGGAGAGCACGCCCTCAGAATCCCACACCCCGAGACACCATGCTCCCCCAACGTCCCTGCCTGTCAGCTCCCGGTGGCCTTGGCTGAGAGTGTGTCCTCCGTGCTACGGTCAGTCACCTGTAACTTCCCCAGGCCTGGCCTCCGAGTCCTCCTTTCTCCCAGCCTCCAGCACATTCTTCTTGGTGTGCTCCCCAAGTCCACCTCATGAGTCTGCAACCAGAAAGAGCAAGTCCGCATCAAGAAAAAATTCAGGCCGATGCCCTGAAGTGATGTCCCCTCTCTCTTAGGGTAACATACACCTGCACCCCAACACCAGCACCACCGTTAGTCACTTCCCTGGTCCGTTCTGTCTCTCTCTCATACACATGGTGCCTCGTTGTGCTTGTCTGGTTGGGGTCAGCAGGCAGTGCTGGAATGAGGCGTAGAAATCTCTGAAACTCACCCAGGGAAGAAGCAGATCCTGAGACAATGGAAACTGGGAACTCAAGAAGATGGATCTTAGGGGAGAAACAACTGGTTTGTTAGCCCTCTCAGAGTTGAGAGGCACCACCCTTCTGCCCAGGATTCTCATGGAAGGAGTAATCCAGGAGCTAGGCAGGGAGGGGCCTGAACCCCCTAGAGACAGCCTGTGTGGGTAGCTGCACCCAGTAGCCCAATTAGCCAGACTGGACTTTTTGGGGTTCCTTCTCTTCTATTCTTTCCACTCCCCAATCTTCCCCCACCTCCACGCCTTTGGCGATGTCAGAATGTTTAAACACTTTGGCCAGGCCTCAGGGCAAAGGGTGAAGCGTGGGAGGGGAGCAGTGGGTGGGCCACTGAGGCAAGGCTCTGTGTCTGCACTTGGGCTGAGGGATGAAGGAGAGTTCCACTGGGGTAGTTAGGTGGTAAATCTGCAGACAGGATCCCTGAGGTCCAGCCAGCCCTCTCCAAGTGGAGTCTTTGTCATCCTTGGTCACGGTGCCTTAGCCACACACGTAGGATTGCTTGATCTTCTAGGGTGAAAGGAAGGCAGAGCTATTATCGGAGTATTGGTGATGCTTTCTGCTTTTCACTCCTGATCACCTATTCCTTGAGAGGCTGGCCTGGTACTAAATGGAATCTGTAGGAGAGGAAGGCTCACCCTCCATACTTGATGTGGGGTGTCCCTGGAGGCTGGCTCAGGAGTCAAAAGCGCCCAAGGGAAAACGCAACAGGAAGTCCTGCTGAGCCATTAAAACCTTAGAGCAGAGCAGCTCAGATGTTCCCAAGAAACCCCCCACCCCCGGGGCCTCCTCAGGGCCTTCCCGGGTTTCAGGCACCGGAGCTCAGCTCAATACAGCTGCCACTGCACAAGCAGAATGTCTCTTTGAATTCTCCATTTCATCTTGAATATTCATGTGATTTTTGCAATAGACTCCATGACACATCAGGGCTTGTTTTAGAACCTAAGGATGAGAGAAGTGGCACCGTCTAGCTGCTAAGCACATGTGGGGGTCAAGCCTTTCCACGTCAGTCTCCTTTGCAAAATGGAATAAAAATAATACCTACCCTGGAGGCTGGTGTGATGACTGAGTTAAGACAATCGAGTGCCTTGGAACAGCATCTGGGGCATCGTAAGTGTTCTGAAACGTTAACATCATTATTCCTCTCCTGATACCCTGATGTGAGAAGCACATGCAGTCCATCACCATTATTTGCAGATTCCGTATTTGTGAATTCATCTGCTTGCTAACATTTATTTGCAACCCCCAAATCAATACTTGCAACCCTTCAGTGGTGGTGATTCGAAGAGGGGTGAAAAGTTTTAGTCACCTGATATGCAATCCCAGCCAAGGTCAAACAAGGCAACACTCTGCCTTCTTGTTTCAGACTTCATGCTGTAAACCAGTGTCCTCTTAGGGTCTCTTTAGTGCCACTTTTCACATTTCTGTCTGTGTTTGTGATTTCGCTGTTTAAGATGGCCCCCTAGAACAACACTGAAGTGCTGTCTAGGTTCCTGAGCAGAAGGCAGCTGTGACGCGCCAGGTGGAGAAAACTCCTGTGTTAGGTAAGACGCCTGTGTTTGAGAACTTCATCCAGGCATAAGACATAGTGCGGTGGCTGTGGGTTCAACACCAGTAAATCAACAATAGATGTTAAATAAGATGTTTTTAAAGAGAAACACACATAAAATGTTATTGATGGGTGGCAAAAATGGGACTGGAGGCTGGCAGGAGCCTGACCCCGTCCTTCCTGGAAGAGCAATGTATTCCCACATTCATCGTTCCGCTGACTTGGGAAGGATGTAACTAAGGCGAATAAGGAGACCCGCGTACACAGGTGCATTCTTTCTGGTTTAGCCCCGCCATCCCTGCCCCTTGCTGACTCGTCTCCTCCCGCCTCCTGCCTCCCTCAAACTGAACGTCCTCCGCTCACCTCCCGCAAGACTCCGGCCATTTTACATGGAGCGGAGAGGCGGTTTTGGAGATCTTCCTCCCGGTGCAGGAAGTCACCAGAGTAAGGATGGGAAGACAGGCAAGGAAGGCAGGCAGGGCCGGCGCCTCGTGGGGAAGCTCCAACGCCACACGGAAGGTACCAACCGCGGAGCCCACAGGCGAGCAATCCAGGGACGAGCAACCGAGGCTCTAGAGAAGAAACACGGCCTCCGGTCCTGGCCTTGCACCTCGCGACGCGAAAGTCATTTATCCCCTGAGCCTCGCTTCCTTATCGGTGAAATGGGAACAATGCTACTAATGGCGCCACCGGGCCCTGGTGAAGATGAGCTGCGCGTAAAGAGATCGGCACAGGGCTGGCGCCCACTGGGCACTCAAGGAGACGATGGCTGTGGCGGTACTTCGGTGGGGGCGAAAAGCAGACTTCCGCGCAATCCTCCGGCCCTTGGCTTCAAACCGCTGAGACTGGGCCCAAGCCAGGGACAACATCTCGCCTTACTTCTCCTCATCTCCACAGGTCCACAAGGAAATTCACCCCACTGCCCGGTCCCTGACACCGCCACGCCACCCCGAGTCCCAGGCCTGGGCACCCCATGGTTTGGACAGCTGCGGAGCTCGCTGTTTGTTCCCCAGGCCTGGCTCATATGAAGCGGCACCAGGTAACCGGCTAAGGGGTGCCCCTCCGCCGTCGCTCGTGGTCCCTGGCAGCCAAACGTCCGGGCGCCGAGCGAGCCCACTGGAGTCCCGCGGGCCCTCGGTCTCCGACTTCGGTCACGCCTGGCCAGGAGCGCCCGAGGCTCGCAGGCACGAGCCAGCGGCTCCAGGCAAACCTCCGTGGGGCCGCCGGGCCTGCCTTCGCAGCGTCGGCGCCCGGGGCGGGCCGGGAGGGTAGAGGCTCGGGGAGGTCGGGTTGGGGGGCGACAGCATCCATGCTCGCGGGTCCGGCCGAGGCGGGGCGCCCGGACGCCCTCCCCAGCGCGCCCGCCGGCGGCGGCGGTGGCGGCGGCGGCAATCCCGGCTCTTGGCACCGCGCCTGGCGGCTGGCCCAGCGCGAGGAGTGGCTTCCAGGAAGCGGGCGGAGGAGCGTTCCAGCCGAGTCTCGCCGTCGCCGCGGCCCCGCGCGCTCCGAGCGGCCCGGGCCGGCCCTGCCCCCGCTCTCCCGCACCCCGGGGCCCCCTGCTCGGGCCGAGGGCGCGGGGCGGGCGCCGGGCGCGCTGTGCACTTGCCGGGCGGTGCAGGTGGCGGCGCGCGCCCTCCGCCTCTGGGTCTGGGCCAGCGCTGCGCTCCGCGCGCCCGGAGGGGCGGGAGAGGCGGGGCGGCCCCCGTCCCAGCCCCATTTAACTTCGCGGCGGCGGCGGCGCCGCGGGCTGGAGGCCGGCGTCGGGGAAGGTCCTACTCTCGGATTCCGCACGAGGTGTGGACGCGGCCGTCTCTGTTGCCCCTCTCCAGCGCGCGCCTAACCCGCGCGTCTTGGACCGCACGTCCCGGACGCTCCTGCGGCGCAAGGTGGGTGCTGCGGGCTCGGCACAGGGGGCGAGGAAAGGCTCTCCCCGGGGGAGTAAGATGTGAGCAGGGGCGTCTAAGCAGGGTTGAGGACTCCGAGAGGGAGGAGGGGACTGCGCGGGCCCCCGGGGGCTCCGGGACGGGGGCGCTCGCCACGGCGTGGGGACCTCTCTGGGGGCACGCTCCCTGGGGTCCTGGAGGGTTCGGGGAGAGACATTCCGGGCTCTGCGCGGGCAGAGGGGCGCTCCTGATTGTGGGGCGACTCCAGAGGGCTGGGGGTGTTCAGGTGTGGGGGGTTTCTGGGAAGAAAACGGGCTGACGGCAGCTCATAGCCTTGAGCGTCGGGAAGTCTGGCAGGTTGGCAAGTGGGTCGCGAGCGCCGAGAGCGCCAAGGGCCGAAGCGACGCGCCCGCCGTGGAAAGTGGGTGCCGGGGGAGCGGCGCGCGGCGGGTCGTCGGAGGCGCGCGCGCCAGGACCGCTGGTGCCGGCGAGCGAGGGGCGCGCGGTTCCAGGGACCCGCACTGGCCGCCTCCCTGCAGCCCAGAGTCGCCGCCTCAGGTCGGAAACAGCAGCACATTTGCGGATCGCATTAGGCCAGGCCCTTAATGCTTTCTCCAGATGGAGAGAAGCCACCGACCCGCCCCCGGACACCGGCTCCGCCAAGGCGCCCGCGAGGCGAAGCGAGAGGCGAGTGTGACCTCGGCTTTTCCAGTCTCACTCGAAGTGATTTCCCTGCAAATTGTCGGGAGAACTCTGAAGAACTTCCCCCAGCCCTCCTTGGCTCAGAGGGCCTCTGCTGGTTCGCCCTCACCTGCTTTTAGGAGATTGTGGTCGGCTGGCTCTGAGGCTTCCAGCCTTCCTTAACTCTGCCTGCAGGTCTGGGGCTCCAGGGCGAACGGTGTCATCTCCTGGGGAAGGCTTTCCGGTCCTAGAATGGTCACTATCTTGCTGCGTGACCTTAGGCAGGTCCCATCCCCTCTCTGGCCTGGCATAGTTGGCCTGAGTCTCATTTTGGCCTGAAGTGGCAGAAGCTGGCAGGTGCCCTAAGCCTTGGCTGCATGCTGGCTTCCTGAGTCGGGTGCCAGTAGCCACACCCTGCTGCTGACAGATGGACTGGGAAGTGGCTGGTGCAGAGATGTCTCAGCTTCTGCAGGGCTGCAGGTGAGGGCTGCACACTGGAGGCGAGTCTAGCTGCCTTCCTGACCTTGAGGCGAACCCATCCTAAAGATAGCCCTGGACAGCCTGTACCCTGGAGTGGGTAGCCCCATCCTGGACCAGTGCAGACCTTTCAAAGATGTTGTATGGGGTTCAGGGCCCCTCCCTCTGATTGGTCTGTTAAATCATGGGTGCTGCTACTGGAGTCAGAGCTGGTTGGAAACTAACTCCTCTTTTGTGGGCTACAGGTGAGACCCCCAGCATCCGGGACCCCATGGCTTCCTGGAAGAGCCCCTGCTGGCTGCTGATGTGGATGGTCTTCACGCACTCTGCCCTTCTGCAGGTAATAGGGAGGGGAGAGGAACGGGAGGCAGACACCTGTTTACTGAGGAGCGTTATTCCAGATCACCTAAGATGTGCTATTGTTACGGTTAATCCTATGCCAAAGAGAATCTGTTTTTGTCTCTTACCTCCAGCAAAGGGTATTTCTGGTTGCTTTAGCTGTAAGGATGGTCCAGTTGCTTGAGTCCTCTCTGAGTCCTGAGCAGGGCCTTGTTGCCGCTGTGCAGACTCTGCACCAGTGATGACCAGGGTTGTGATGGACCCTGTCTTTTCAGTCTCGAATGGCTGTCAGCATGTGCCTAGAAGAGACTGGACTCCTGGAGGCCAGGACACGAGGGATGGGCAGAGCCCAGGTTCTGGCCTTTGCTCAGCCACTGAATAAGTATTCTGAGTTTATGTTTATCAACACATATCATACAATTTTACAGTTTTTTATTTAGACTCTTGTCCTTCCCACCAGCCTGGGGGGGGGGGTACCCAGCTCATGCACTGCATCCTCATTTGCTGACAGGGCAGACTGAAACAAAGGAGTGAAGCTAGCATTGCCTGTGAGACAATAGGGAATGGTGGAGACAGTGGCAAAGACGCTGGTACATGCTCCATCTATTAAGAGCAGCCTCTACTCAACTCTAGCTGATCTCTGCCAAGTGAGAATGCAAACCCAGGATTGCTAGATCTTCCTGTTTTTCAGGATAGCTGGATCATCCAGATTTCCTATGATCGCTCAGTTTTTAAAGCACTTAAAGCCAGACAAATATGTCTGTAGCCTGGGTTCAGCCAAGCCACTTGTAGTCCTCAATCTAAAGGCGCAGAGCACATCTGAGTCAGTGTTGTGTCCCGAGGCTCTGCCCGTCCAGTGCCTTGTGTGACTTAGAATGTGCTAGCCCTTGTGGCATCTTGTGTGATTGAGAGCAAGGCCACCCCTTCCTGCAGACGTAATTTCGCAGACACTTGGCTTGGTGGCCAGGGTACCCTCAGGGTCTAGCAGAGGGCCTGGCAGTCAGTACGGGCTTGAAGGTCTGTTAAATGGGCACGCATGTGCGTATAAAGGGCTATGCCCTGGGGTGGGTTGATGTGACTGCTCTGTCCCTCATTTCACTCTCCTGTCCTTAGTGTTTCAAAGGCCTCTTTCAGCTCCAAAGCCCCAAGATTTTTGTGACTCATGCAGGACTAGTTAGTGATGTACATCTTTTCCGTCGTTACCCATTTTATTGATGCTGCCATCATCACATTCTAATAGATATCTTCTGTTAGAACAAAAGTTAAGTGTTTTCACAGTGATTTTAGGGTTTTTCTGGTCAGCGAGGTGTTGTGTTGTGGTAAAAGGATGGAGACCTGTTTTTCCATCCTATCAGCTGATCTGAGACGGGCTCTCAGAGCCTCAGAGATTTGTTCCTGGTCAAATGGGGCTGAGGCTTCAAAGTCCAGGGTTTTGGTTTATCTTCTTTCACCCCATAAAATTTAAAAGTGCTTTGAGACAGTCTGTTGACCTTTGGCCAAGGGTGGTGTGTGCCCAGCTTGGATCACTCACTGACCTCTTTTGGATTTTTCCATATCTTTGTGGCTCTGGCAGTGTTGTTTCCGTGTATCAGGCAGCGTGCACACAAGGTCGTGAAAGGAGATTGCAGGCCAGCAGTCTTGATCAGCCACACCATCCGCTGTTCGAATCCCAGCTCTACCACTTCTTTACCTGTCACCCAACGGTCTCTGCGTCTCAGTTTCCACATCTGCAGAGAGGGGGCGTCTGCCTCATAGACTTGTTTGCAAAAGTGAATCGTTGGGAACTGGAAAAAGTAACTAGCAGAACCAAGCAAAAGCAGTGTCTGGCACAAAGTAACTGCACAGTAAATGTTAGAGCTCTGTTGTTGCCATTGCTTGTTAATATTAACAGTTGGAAACAAACCTGGTGCCTGTAATTCTGCTGTGGGACTGTAGGGGGAACTCAGGAGGCATCAGCTGAGGAGAGAAGATGCTGCAGAGACTGGAAGGAGGTGGGGCCTAATCTTCTCTGGGCAGTTACTGCAGGTGTCACTGTCATTGGCCAGGGCAGTCATACCACAGGCCCCAGAAGCCTATTCTGATAAAGAGTAGGTCAGGCCTGGGGCCCTGCCCATGGGTTGGACGCTTGGTTATCTCCCTGAGGTCATCATGGGTTTGATTCAAAGCTGCCCCTCTGAGGTATCTTGGGATTTTGGTGTTGGGGGGCCCTTAAGGTGTTCTTCAGTCCCTCCCTTTGCCTTATAAGTGCTGCCACCAAGTGGCTGGTAGAGAATTAATAGTCCTGTGAGGCTGAGCCGCGGGGACCGTGGGATGCGCCAACTAATTTTATAAAAGCTAGATTCTCTTTATTAAATCAGCTAAAACTGAAACTCTAATATTCCCTGACTGCAAGTAATTGTGATAGATTGCAGGGCAAGCCATGAGGTCGGCTGGCTGGTGTTTTTCTGACTCGTTCTTGACCGCTTCTGGAGGAGCTCACTGTTTCCCTCACCCAGACGGCTGCAAAGGCCGCCCATCTTCCCATCTCACAGGCCCTGGAAGCTTCCCGATGCTCTGGGCCCTCTCCTTAGGGACCCCGATCTTCCCTCATCGAGGAACAGCTGCTACGGTTCCAACTGTCTCTTCCAGCCTTCTTCTTTGAGAAGTCTTGACTCAGTGGGGTATAAACACGGAGCCAACCGCCAGCTCCAACCGTGCTTTGTCAAATCCATTCCATTTCCATCTTTAATGAAATCTTGGGCACATTCATTTTCATTTGTTAGAAGTCCCGTCCAACTTAAAATTTCCATTCCCCACTTGATTTAAACCTCACCTTCCTTCTGTCTAGTCTAGGCTCGACACGTGGCTCTGGGTCCCTGAAGTGGGGTCATGCTGTGGTCCAGTCTCTTCTCACCTCAGCCGGTGGTGAGGCCTGGTTCTGGGTACTTCTTCCTTTTCAGTATTCCGGGTCCAGCTTTCCTGGGGTTGGAAACAAGGAGAGGGGGCAGGGAGAAGGGCAAACAGCTCTTTGCTTAACGGGATGCCTCTCTCTGGTAGTTGCTGCTGCCTCTCCGGCTCTGCCTGACCCTTCTGCCCTCTGGGTCACACATGTGAGCTCTTCAGAGGGCTCCGCAGGACCCACCTTTCCTGTAGCAGGAGGGCCAGCTCTGGCTTGCCTCCTGCTGCTGGGGTCTTCTTGTCTAGCAGGCAGCCCTGTTGGGTGGGGTGCTGGCAGGATGGCTTAAACCCAGCTGCCTTTGGTGTCACCCACTAGATCTATAGGAAAGGCACACCTCCTTGCTGTGCAGACAGTGGGGGTATAGCGTTCTCCAGCGCTGCCTCCTCCCTCTGTCCTGCCAACTCCCTTCGGTTCTCCATTCCTCGCTCTGGCAGGCCCAGGGGCAGATCCACAGATCCAATCTAAGCAGATGTCTGTCTGGGGAGTGGAGCACCAGTCTCCCCTTGCAGGTGCTCCTGTCTCTATGAGTGATTCTTGTTTTCTTCAATGCATCTCAGTCTTCCTCCTTAGAGACCTGGGAGGGAGGGAGGTGGTGGCTGGTTATAAAGGTCTTGTCATTCCCCTTCTTGGAGAGCTGTAAGGGAGATGTCCGCCTTACATTGGTAGCTCTCTGTAGAGTATGGGGTACTTATTTCCTTCTCGTCGTCAGCTTTGGCCCCTGTAATCCAGTGTTTTAGCATTGGGAAAGGTCCCATTGAAGATGTGGATGCTAAAATTAGACATGTTGGCTCTAGCCTTGGGCTAATGCTAGTCTTGGCGGGAGTTCTGCCCGCAGTGGTTCTGATTCCAGCAGTTCTGGTCTGATGTTTTAAGTATTGTTGTTTTAGGCGGTTCTGGTCTCAGTGGTTCTCTCTGGTGTTGTTTCTGGTCTTAGTCAATCATTCTGGTTTCATCAGTTCTGGTATTGAGGGTGGTTCTGGTTTCAGTGATTCTGGATATTTTGGTGGTCCTGGTCTTGATGGCATTTTTGTCTCGGTGACTGTCAACTTGCTGGAGGCTCTGGTATCAGCAGTTCTTGTCTTGGGGTTGGCCCTGGCCCGGGGCAGTTCTCCCCCTCTGACACCACAGACATTCATCCCAAACTTTAGCATTCACTCAATCTCCTTTAAATCAGGAAGCAGAATCCAAGCTCGGTGGTTGTTGTGAGGTTCAGAAATGCTCCGTCTCCTCCAAGCCATTCTTCTGACCCAGGAGAAGGGGGGTGGCAGACTCAATCCAAGATGGTAGCGTGTGAACTGGGTCGTACACGAGCAATGGTTAGAGGTCCACAAACACTTGTATTGACCCTTTGCAATAGCTTCTTATGATACCAATTAATTCACGGTGGGATCTTTTTTTTTTTTTCCATCCTTTTCATCTGTTTCTCTCTTTACTCTCATATGCACGATCTCTGTATTTTCTGCCCATCCTTCCTCAGGACTCCCCAGCCAAGTTCTGTGGCACTTTTCCTGCTGTTCCCTATCCAAAGAGGAGGTTTAAGAGAATGACAGTTAGTTGATTGAGCTCATTGCCAATGCTTGACATTCCATGTCTAGAGGCACTGGCTTCTAGCAGATAAATTATGCAAATAAAACATTTAAATTGTAGAAAAATAGGAGACAGATCAATGAAAAGGAAAATCAAAATAAAAAATTTGCCTTATCACCCAGATAAGTATTAACAATTTCATGTATAATGTTCCAGACTTTTACTGTGCATAAATATGATGTAAATCTATGTGTATGTTTTGATAAATGGGATCATGCTGAACGTGCTATTTTAGACGTCATTTTTTCCAGAGAGCATATCGCGAACATCTTTCCATGTCAATGCATATACGACTGTGTTTTCATTTGTAACGGCTGTGTTCATTGTACTAATGGGTATACCACAATACCGTAATTTGCTTACACACGTTATTTCTTCCCTGGATATTTAGGTTGTTTCCAGGACGGTTTGTTCACTTGTGTCTGCTGTCAGCCACCTGTAATAAACGTCTTATGCTCACTTATTTGAATATTTCCTTAGAATAACGTTTTCTTGATGGAATGTGCTCTACTAAACAGTTGATACATGGTGCGGCTTTCCTCCTCTTCACCCTGTTTTATTCTGGGTACAGTTTTTCCAGAACTCTGGCTTTTATGTCATAAATGTACTTCCTGTGTGACCTCATCCTCTTAGTGATTTTGGATGCAGATTCCAAGCTGTCTTGACACTGATGACGGAGTCTGAGCAGAAAGACCTGAGCTTGGCCTGGAGGCCGACTCCACTTTATGACCAGATTGTCCCCAAGGCCTGCAGCTTCTGGATGGAGTCATGGATAGGTCGGGGGGGAGAGCGGATGCGAGTGCTCACCATGTTTGTCTGCCGCGTCTGCGTTCTTTCCTCCTCTCTGGCGATGGAATGCCATCTCAGGCTCTTTCTTTGGTTCATCTCTGGCTCTTTTTAAAAGCTACTCAGTTCCAGAATTCTGCCCTCTGCCCTCTTCTTCCTATCTCCATATGCTCCTCCCAGGCAGCCTTTAGTCACTCTCTCCAGAGACTTCTGCCTGGGGTTTATCACAAGGGACCCAGGTCTCCTAATGATTCTGGCTTTCAAATTTGGGCTTTTTTGTTGTTCTCTTCAAATAGGATTATATATATACACTGAAAAGACAAAATGTCCATTATTTTATTTTAACTGTTAAATGTAAACATTGAAAATAAAACACAATTTTGATAACTCTGTTTTGGTTCATCTTTCTTTCTTATTTTTTAACTTGAGGACCTCTCTGAAATGGCAGAGGCCCAGTATCTCTGAGAGGCTTCTCTCTGCCTCTGCGATGAGCTGCAGATCAGTCCATCCATGAGCTACTGCCCACCTCCACCAGGAGACTCCTTGGGGGCCTCAAACACAATACTTAAACGAAGTCCTCACTGCCTACCTGGCTCTCTCCCAGTGCCTGCATTCTCCATCATCTAGTCATTCGAGCCAGAATCCTGGGATCACTCTAGATGCCTTCTTCTCTGTTGCCCCTGCCCTCTACCCATTCATCCTCTAACTTCCATTGTTCCATCCCAGAAATGTCTCTTAAATCGGCTTCCTCCTCTCTGTTTCTGTTGACACAATATGTTTGAACAGTAGGGTACATGGTGGTGTGGGGTATGAAATAACAGTGAACAAAGATAGTTTGTGGCTACACCGGGGAGGAACTTGATGAGCATGCTGAATGAATAAATAATAAAGAGGACTTTATTCAGTGGGCAGCATGGAGTCCTGGGGGCGTTGATCAGGAGGTGATGGGAGGCACTGTTAAGACTCCCTTGGACCACTGGGGGCACACTTGAGCAAAGGATACTTGGGAGGCCACTGGCTGATAATGATAAGAATGAGATCTTCTACTCAGTCTCCAAGAGTGCTTGGGTGGGGAGTTAGTTCTAGATAAGAGGATATGAATATGGAAACCATTTTAGAACCTGAAGGAGTAGGACTTGACCAGTGATTGAATGGGGTTGAGAGAGAGGGAAGAATTGAAGATTCTGTCAGGTTTTGAACAAGTTTTAGGGGAAACCTGAAAGTGAAAATTCACCCTGATCTTATGAAATGGTTGGTTATGTTTGGAGGAGTAGATTCAGGGGGAGATGCGGAAGGTGAGGCACTGAATAAAGGACGTGTATAATGCTCTTTGAGAGCGAGACAGCATCATTAGAAAGGTTTTTCTAGCAAAGCGAACACTGCAGTATATACGTACTCCAAAGGGAAGCAGCCGGGAGAGAGGGAGAGGTTAAAGACACGAGAGGAAAAAACCAATTATATGTAATTGTTTCATAACAGAAAAAAAGTAGGCAGTGTTCCCCCACAGCATTGCTAATGGATCTTAAAGTACCAAAGCTAACATCTTATGGAAACCACATTTCAAGGTTTATGATTGTGATTGCTCTCAGTTTATTTTTACAAAGATGCTAATTTCCATAAATAGCATGGAAGCATAGAGCTATTTCCTCTCCAAGTATTTTGTGCAATTACTTTCTGGAATTTGTCAGCACTGAACAGCTCCAGCCAACGTGTGCTATAAATTATTGTGGTCAAATACTCAGAAATGCATTTGTTCTCCAAGGCTTCACTTATAAATATAATAGTATTTTATTTTGAAAATAATTTTAAAAAAGGAAGGATAACACTATTTTATTAATAAAAACTCATTTCCAGTAAAGTTTCTTTAAATTCTCTTCACTCTGTCTTTTGAAATTTCCATTGTGTTTTTTTTCTTGATTTAAAAACATAAAACATTTCTATAAGAAAATGTGGAAAACACAGGAAAGGACAAAGATGAAAAAAGTCACCTTTAATTCTACCAATTTTTAGGATTTTGTTGTATATATTTCTAATATTCTTCTTAGAATATTAACATAAATATATATCTTTTAAAAAGTGATTATACTTTTGGTTATAGCTTTTTAAAGATTTACAAATGTGAGGAATATTTCTATGTCATTAAATTTTTTTTTTTTGACACCTGAGTTAACATCTGTTGCCAATCTTATTTTTTTTCTTCTTTTTCTTCTTCTCCCCAAAGCCCCCCAGTATATAGTTGTATATTTTTGTTGTGGGTCCTTCTAGTTGTGGCATGTGGGGTGCCGCCTCAGCATCGCTTCATGAGCCGTGCCATGTCCACACCCAGGATCCGAGCTGGCCAAACCCTGGACCGCCAAAGTGGAGCCCGCGAACTTAACCACTCAGACATGGGGCCGACCCCAAATTTTTTGATAATATTTAATGTCTTCATGGTATTGCATCATTTGGACATGCTATATTTTATTAACTAATTCTTTACTACTGAACACTTAAGTTGATCAGTTTTTTGCTGCTGCAGATAATGCTACCATAAATACGCTTGCAGATCCTTCTTTGCTCACATTTGTGGTTATTTTCTTTGAATACATTTCTAGAAAAATGTATTTGTTGAGGCATAATTTTTGGATCAAAAGTTCTGTGCAGTTTTAAGCCCTTTGATTTATACTATCAAGTTGCCTTTCAGAAAGCTTCTTTCATTGTGTACTCTCACTTTGGAATAGTTGGCATATAAGATTTAAGGAAATCTAAGTAGTGAGAGATTCTGAAAAACACTTTGGGGCCATTTATATTACTGTTTTTGTGTTTGGTCTCCTTAAGACATTAGAAATAGAATAAGAGATTTTATCTTCATATTTTTGCCTATTTTTCTATTGATAATTTCTTATTATTGTAAGTGCTCTTTATATATAAGGAAGAATAACCTTTTGTCTTTAATATGTTGCAAGTAATTTTTCCATTTTGTGATTAATATTTTGTTTTTATTTATGTTTTTGGTATACTGACATTTAAAATTTTCAAGTAGTCTGCTCTAGGAGTCTCTTAATTTAAGATTTCTCTGCCTTTGCATCATGCTTAGAAATAATCTCATGTTGAGAGAAAACGTATGTCTCTCTATGTTTTCGTCTAGTTTATATTTCTTCTTAAACCTTATAATTTTTATTTTAGAATATATTTAGTCAGTTAATCTGTCAGTCTCTTCCTGTGCTAATTGATACCATGCTTTTAAAGTTACTGTAGCTTTGTAACATGTTTGATGTCTACGAAGGCAAGACCCCTCTTCATTACTGTAGTTTTCACTAGTCCAGAAGGTCTTTAAAATTATTTGGTCAAGTTCCAAGAACCAAAATCCTGTTGTTTTAAATGGCCCATGGCATAATGGAGGGGTAACAAGAGTTCCTTCCCTCAAAACTACATAAAACAAAATAACAAACAACAACAAAGCGAACAAAGTGTGTCTCCAAAGAAACAAGGAGCTGGCACCAGCCCCAAACACAAACTCCCAAGTCCTTTTTCTGAGTGAGACAGGATCCTGAAGGCTGGTGTGTGTCTCCTTGGGTTGTGAGCTGGGCAGAGACTTCCCTAAGGATGTCTGTCACGAATTGTATCTATTTAATAAACTTTTGGTAAGAGTTGTGAAACTGTGGGGCTCTGATGGGACTCGAAAGAAGTGGGTGTTATCCCCAAAGAGACCTAGTTTGACTCCAAAAATGGCAAAGGATAGAGAGTCGAAGGGGAAAATTGTTGACACAGAGCTTGTGTCGTCTAGGTGCATAATGTGACCTCTTACAGAGGGAGACGGCTGAAATGGGTAACTTTCCAGAGCGAAGAGCTGTGGATGACGGGCTTTCTGCACAACCTCAGTGACTTCTGAATGTTGGCAAAAAAGGGAAGATGTGACCCTAGACAAAAAGAAAGAGCATATTTACTAAGAGCGTATTTAGCCAGACAACAATGCAGAATTGAAGCAATGGACTACTCTAGTTCTTTCTGTCTTATAGCTCACATCCTCTTCAGGCTCTTCCTCAGCAAACAACTGACCCCCTGGAAACAGCAAAAATAAACACAATGGAATAAGCATTGGGGACGTGCGAGACAGAATGGGTATTCTACAAGATAAAATATAAGACAAAGAAACAAATGATTGTAGAAAAGTGATAACAAAGGAGAACAAAGGAGATCAAACATATGTATAATTAATATTTCTTACAAAGAACAGAAAAAATTCAACAATGTATTGAAAGAAGACTTTTCTCATTGTTTTTCTTCAGGTCTTTTTTAAATACTGATTCTGTCACTCTCTGGCTAATCTGATCTTTTTCCCGTGTGGGTGCCTTGCTTTGTCTGCTATGATGCTTACATGGTTTCTTCTTTATTCTGAAGTCCATTTATCTGGACGTGATGTAAATAATTTTATGTAAATAATTTTTTTATCTTCATCAGTGTGTGTGTGTGTTTTCCAGGAAGGATTTTTAGATCTGGTCTTCAAATCTGTAATGTTTTTGTTGTTTATTTTGCCATTCTTTAAGCTCACTTTTTGTTGTTAAAATATTTTCTTTAAACTCTTGTATTTCTACCCAAGCTTTTTAAAATAGAGATCAGGTTGTCTATAATCTATTTGTGACTGTTTCTTTTGCATAATTTATTTAGCGATACGTGTTCACTGACTGCATTGTGCTTATGTTTCTTTCTATTTTTAAAAATGTGTATGCATTTATCTTGTGAGGATTCTGTTCTGATAGGGATTATTTTTTTAATGGTGCTCTGCTCCATGTGTCTGTAATCCTCCTTGGTTAGACCAGCAGGCCATCCAGGGTATATTCTTCTCTTGTTGATGACAGAGACGCATGAGCACAAGTCCAAATGCATGAGTCTTCCATGTGCCTTTTGCTTGTGTCATTTCTGCTAACATCCCATTGGCCAAAGGAACTCACATAGCTGAAGCCATAGTCAGAGGGTAAGGAAGTACCCTTACTTAGTATGAGGCCAGAGCAAGTTATATGGCCAAGTCTCAAATCATTGAGGTAGGCAAGTATGCTCTTCCCATCCAGATTATGGGTGTGTGTGGGGGGGAGGGGGCAGGGGGGTTTGGGGGTAAGGGGAGGGAATGAATATTTTCGAATAATAGTCTAATCTAATCTGGCAAAGCCAGGCTTTTCATGGAGGCAGTATGGCTCTGGAGAGCATGCTTTCCTCACTACACTCACACCTTCATTGTAAACTACTATACTGAGTTGGGAAGGTCAACACTAATAAGAAATTGCAGCCAAGTCTGACTTCATGATGTAAAGCCAGCTTTACCTTGTGAGATGGATGTTCACATAAGATAGGGAGGTTGTGATACCGTCCATACTATTTTACTCATAATTTTACTTCTAATCCTAAACCTTAATCTGTAGCAAGCAGAAATCTAGAAATTGATCCTCTCAACCCCCTAGTTCAGTGTTACGTGAACTTTTTGACTGTGACCCACAGGAAGAAGTACATTTTACATCATGACTCAATGCACGCACGTGTACATGTATTCATATTCCTGGAACAAAAGGTTCCAGAAACAATGCTTGTCCTTTCCATGAGCGATTCACAGTGATAGTTCCTTTTTTATCCATTCCATTCCAATTGATTCCATGAAAACATGGCTGGTTAAGACCTAATAAGTTAATTTCAAGACCCACTAATGGGCTGTGTTTGTAGTTTGAAAAGACTACAATTCTTTGACTCCTTTCACGTGTATTGATTTTCCTTCTCTGATATTTGGCTGGAGGGAGGGGGTTGATGAATGAGACTCCTTGCACAACTCCCAGATTCCCGTTGCCCCTCACCTAGTGTAGCTCTGCTCTCCTGGGGTGGTGTGTCCCCTACCGAGCCGACCGTTGCCAGTGGTGCACACGTAAAGTTATGATTCCCAGCATGCTTGGTTATCTGGGTTCTTCAGAGCTATCTAGATGATCCTATTCTTTTACTCCTCTGACTGCTAACATGATGAGTCATATTAATAAGTTTCCTAATATTGAATCATCCTTGTGTTCCTGGCATTAACTGTACTTGGCCATGATATATTGTCTTTTTAATATTCAGCTGGATCTGGTTTGCAGATATTTTGTTGAAAAGTACTACATCTGTATTCATAAGTAGTGTTGGTTAGTGCTATATTTTTCCTGTTTCTATATCAAGATTTTTGTTAACTTCATAAAATGGGTTGGAACATTTTCCATCATTTTTCCTTTTTCTGGATCAGTTTAAATATCACAGGAATAGCTCGTTCCTTGAAGGTTTGAAAGAACTTGAGAGTGAAATAAATAGGGCACAGAGCCTTTTTAGGGGAGTCGTTTGTTGACAGCTTTTTTAACTTTTAATACGATTATTGAATTATTCGGGTTTTCCCCTGCTTCTTTAATCAAGTTTGGTAATTTACCTTTTCCTAGAAACCTTCTATTTCATCAAAATTTGAAATTGTTTTGGGACAGAGCAAAGGGGAGTATTTTGTAATTTTTCAAAAAGGTTTTTATTATTTTATGTCTGATTTATTTTTTCTTCAGAGAATGCCCCCTTTGAAGTTTTAAGTTTTGAAACTTTCAATTTGGAAGCGCTCGATTTCATGAATGTTGCAAGGATGCCTGACATCTTAACATTTCTCTAAATCTCCGGGATGCCTGACAAACTGTATTCTCTGTATGAGGGAATGTTGTGTTTCTGGCTCCTCTCTGTCTTCCCTGGTTGTATGTACTCTTTGCTCACTTGCACACTAATTCCTGTTTAGTCCTAGCAAAGAGCAGCCTATATCTTTTTTCTTGTCTCCTACTGATCTTTCTCCTCAGGAGCCCATTTTCCACTGAGTACTTGTCCAGCTATTTGGTATATGGAGGTGGTTCTGTCCTAAAGAGGAATGAGGGGCCCACGTTGGGTAGGACTGAATTCTGCTTCCCCCTTTGCCGATCTTGCCTCTGGGTTGTTTTTTACTTTTTCTGATATTATCAATAATGAAATCTTCAACATCTTTGTACACGAGTATTTTGCTTTGTCGCCGAGTTGTGCCAGTTCACACTCTCATTGTATACTGAGAGAGGGCCCCCCTCACCATAGACGCACCAGCATTTGATATCATTAAAAATGCTGTCAGTTTAATAGCAGTCTAGACATTTTAAACTCTGTTACCCTTAAGTCCAGACAGAACTGACCGCCCTGGTTATCAGAGCGGGGAATTCTGAGGGTGGGTGTGACTCACTTAGGGGTACATTTTAAGCTATGCTGTAAAATGGATAAGCGGCGAGTCTATAATTCATGAAAAGAGAGACCCATACATGTTAAAGTCCAAAAATAAGGTACCGGTAAGTGGGGAGGAAATAATTACAAGCAAAACTTGCTGGTACTCGTTGGGATCTGGGAGACGGGCCCTCAGGTGAGTTTGTAAAGGAGAAGGCACTTTCAGAGTCTCTCTCTGGGGTGCAGGCAGGGCCTGTGAAGACCTGCTTGATTTGGGTCTCTGTGAGGCTGGGGGATGCTCTGCCCACTTGCTGGGACTGAAGATTGAAGCTGGTGGTGGAAAGAAGCCAGCCTGAATGTGGGGGGCATGGCTGTCCCTCTGGAGAAAGGGGTGCCTATTTGTTGGCCGTTGTTTGTGGTCATCCTTTGCTCAGGCTGAGAGAGAAGAGAAGGGGAGACCTGTGGATGGGCAGAATGAAGCAGGTCCAGTGTCCTGGGGCTGCTCAAACCCAATTGCTTTCAGTGCAGACATTTCACACTTAGAATACAGAGCCTCCTTTCCATGGAGCAGCAGTCAGGGGAACAGCAGAAACTAATACTCCCCCTGCACGGCCCTCTGATGGAAGCAGACCCTGCCGGACCCTGTCAGGCCTTTGCCTCACTCCTCAGGACAGGCTTTGTGGCCTTACCTCTTGGAGGTGGTGCAGTGGCTTTGAGCTGACCTTTGAGCCCTCCATCCCATCCTTGGGAGGTCCCATCCTTGGGAGGTCCGGCATGTGGCAGGCATCATTGCTCACAACTTCGGGGGTGGAGCACTGGTGCTGCACTCTCGGTAAACACCTTCTGGGATGCATTAGCAGCTTCCACTGTTAGAGCCAGGAAAGCATTTGGTGCAGGAGCAGGGAAGGAAAGCACAGGGTGGCAGGTGGCCATGCTCTGGCAGGGTCTGGCAGGCCCTGACCTGAGAAGGCTGTTCACCTGGGTGATGCCTGCTGTGTACCTGGCTGATGCCTGGTAGATCCTTAGCAATGTACTTAGCAACCAGACACTTTAAAAAACAACTGAAAGATTTGAGTTGGGGGGTGGGGAAGAGCTCAACCCATGTTATGGAAAGATCCAGCTACAGTTTATTACATAGCTAATTGATAAAGCTAATTGATAGGCACATACACATACATGTGCACAGACAGCAACACAGATGGTATGCTGATTCGACTCTCAGTCCTTCCTCAGTGGGGCACTGGTAAATCCCTTGAGTGTGACTGGACAAGTGGCTTCATTACTGATTTTTTTCTATGTTGTCTGCTGATCCTCTTTGATGCCCACCCCAGGGCACAAGGTGTTTCCATTAAGCCTTGGCTCCCAAGGTTCTTCCATGGCTAGCCCTTGGGTGGTGTCCTGGGTAGATGTTAACAGTTTTTTCCACCTAGGAATAACCAAGGGAAGCTCCTTCTTCAAAAGGCACCTGGTGCACGGGACATGGGCATCTTTCTTTAATTGTCATATGGAAGTACTCACTGAGCTCAGCGCTCTGTTCTGTAACATAGACTGTGGGATTAGCACATAAACCTGAGATACAATTAACAAATCCATTGACTGACAATCCCTGATGAGGTCAAGAAAGAAGGTGATCTTAGCGGAAACTAATGCAGGACTAGAGTCTGCAGTGAAAGTGGAAAGGGAGTCCTCATCTGTGTGCAGCATTTAGAATTCCTAGATTCTTCTCTCTTCTCTCTTTGATGGTAAGGTGAGTGTATACACAGGAGTTTTAGCTTCTTGGGTATGTTAGAATTCCCTCGATGGGATATGTGATTTGCAAATATTTTCTCCTGATCTATAACTTGATTTTTATACTATAACTAGAACAAAAGTTTTAAATTTTGATAAAGTCCAATTTATCAACTTTTTCTATTTGTGGATCGTGGTTTTTGGTGTCATGGCTGAGAACTCTTTGCCTAGGTCCTGAAGATTTTCTCCAGGGTTTTGTTCTAAAAGTTTTATTGTTTTACATTATGTTTAAATTTGTGATCCATTTTGAGTTGATTTTTCTATAAGGTGTGGAGTTAAAGTTGAGTGACTTTTGCCTACGGATGTCCAGTTGCTCCAGCATCATTCGTTGAGAAGACTATCTTTCCTTCGTTGAATTACTGTTGCTCCTTTGTCAAAAATCAATTGGGAATACTTCTGCGCATCTATTTCCAGACTCTCTATTTTGTTCCATTGATCTACGTGTTTATCCCTCCTCCAATACCACACCACCTTTATTGCTGTAGCTATAGTAAGTATTAAAATTGAGGACAGTGATTCCTCCCTCTTTATTCTTTGTCAAAATTGTTTTAGCTATTCCAGTTCCTTTGCATTTTCATATAAATTTTTGAATAAGCTTATCTCTATGTACCAAAGCCTTGCTGGAATTTTGATAGGAATTGTGTTAAATGTATAGATCAATTTAGGGGAGGATTAATATCTTTACTATGTTGTCTTCCAATCCGTGAACATGGTCTGTCTCTTTATTATTTAGATTTATTTTGGCTTCTTATGTAAGCGTTTTTTAAAAAATTCTGACCATGTCTTGTTAGATTTGTATCTCAGTATTTTGTCTTTTTTGGAGTGGTTGTAAATGGTATTGGGTTTTTCATTTCATTATCCATGTGTTAGTTGTTAATACAGAGAAATACAATTGATTTTTGTGTATTGCTCTTGTACCCTGCAACCTTCTAAACTCTTGTACTGATTCTAAGAGTTTTTTGGTAGATGTCTTGGAATTCTCTACATAGACCATATACAATGTAAGACCTAAAAGTAAGGCCCAGTGTTATGTGTTGCCTTGACATCTGGTGAAACCAGGAGGGCCTTGACTGGCCTAGCTGCAAATTCCCCTCCCCACTCTGCTCCCGTGGATATGGTCTGCTGGACAAACAAGCTTCCTTATCAAGGGGGCCAGGCAGAGTTCCTGCTTATCCCTGAGTGGTGGGTCTCAGTTCCCTGAAGCCTGCAGAATTACTCAAACAAGCCAATGACATCCTCCTGAAGGAGCCAGAGGTCACCTCACCCTCTTGATACTACAAAGCCTTCGTCCCTTGTCCCTGCTTGTTGACTCTGTTCCCAAGTGCAGCCCTCCTGTGGCCCTGCATGGCCTGTGGTGTCCTCTTCCCCCGGGCTCTGGGTATATATGATTAATAAACTGTTGTCTATCTCATCTCCAGTGCCAGGTATCATGTATGTGGCCATTCCTGTAACTGTAAAGTGGAAATCCCTTCCTCATGAATGGTGTAAATAGGATGTGATTAAACACATAATTATGTCCTCCACAAATAAGGATAATTTTA
The DNA here is from genome assembly GCF_021613505.1 of Equus quagga. Classification (NCBI taxonomy): domain Eukaryota; kingdom Metazoa; phylum Chordata; class Mammalia; order Perissodactyla; family Equidae; genus Equus; species Equus quagga. The sequence goes on from NC_060268.1 coordinate 94,641,009, forward strand.
TTTCTTCCTTTTTGATCTGTATGCTTTTGTTCTCTTTTGTTGCCTTATTCTGCTGGCTGTCACTTACAGTACTGTGTTGAATAAAAGTGATGAGGGTCGACATCCTTGCCTTATTCCTGATCTCATGAGAAAACGTTCAGCCTTTCACCATTAAGTGCGAGGTTGCCTGTAGATCATTGTTCTTCATCAAGTTGAGGAAGTTCCCCTCTATGCCTAGTTGGCTGAGAATTTTTATCATGAATGAGTGCTTAATTTTGTCAAATGCTTTTTTCTACATCAGTTGATAAGATCTTGTGATTTATCTTTTTTACTCTGTTGATCTGACATATTACTCTGATTGATTTTCAAATAACGACATAGCCTTACATCCATAGTATAAACCCCTCTTGGTCAGGGTGTATCATTCTTTTTATATATATTGCTGAATTTTGCTTGCTGATGTTTTGTTGAGAATTTTTACATCTAAATTCATGAGAGGTATTCATCTTCAGTTTTCTATTTTTGGACTGTCTCTGTCTGATTTTGATATCCAGGTAATACTGTCTTCATAAAATGAGTTGAGAAGTGTCTCTCCTCTTCTGTTTTCTGGAACAGATTGTGTAGAATTGGTGTTAATTCTTTAAATGTTTGGTAGAATTCTCCAGTGGAACCATGGGATCCTGGAGCTTTCTTATTCAACAGATTTTAAACTATGAACTCAATTTCCATAGTAGTTATAGCACTATTCAGATTATCTTTTTTATATTGGGTGAATTTTGATTGTTAGTTTTTCAAGGAATTGGTCTGTTTTGTCTAAATTGTTGAATTGATGCATGTAGACTGGTTTTCTGTATTTCTTTGTTATCCTTTTAAAGACTGCAGTGTCTGAAGTGACATCCTGTTTCATTCCCAATATTGGTAATTTGTGTTGTCTCTCTTTTATTCTTTATCAGTTTTACTTGCTTTTTTTCTTTGTCAGTTTATTGGTTTGTTGATCTTTTCAAAGAATCAGCTTTTTCTGTCATTGATTTCCTTTATTGTTTTTCTGTTTTCTATTTCAGTGATTTCTGCTCTTTATTATTTTCATCCTTCTGGTTGCTTTGGTTCTTTTTTTCTATTTGTTTTCTATTTTCTTGGGGTGGAATTAGATTATCAATTTGAGATCTTTTCCTTTTTTCTAATGTAAGCATTTAGTGTTATAAATTTCTCTTTCTGTAACTTGTTTTGCCATATTCCACAAAATTTGATAGTGTTTTACTTTCTTGTTCATTCATTTCTTTGAATTTTTTAATTTCCTTTGAGCAGTTCTCTTTGACCCATGAATTATTTAGAAATATGTTACTTAGTTTCTCTTTGGAGAATTTCCTGTTATCTTTCTGTTACTGATTTCTAGTTTGATTCTGTTATGGTCAGAGAACACACTGTATGATTTCAGTTCTTTTAAATTTGTTGTGGTTTGTTTTATGTCCAAAAATGTGGTCTGTCTTGGTGAGTGTCCCAAGGGCACTTGAATAGAGTGTGTGTTCTGCTGTGGTTGGGCAGAGTGTTCTTTAAATGCCAATTAGATTTTGTTGGTTGATGATATTGTTTAGTTCTTTTATATCTTTGCTGGTTTTCTATCTAGTTATCAATCAATTACAGAGAGTAGTGTTGAAATCCCCAACCATAATTGTAGATTTGTCTATTTTTCCTTTCAACTTTGTCAGTTTTTGCTTCAAGCATTTTGAAGCTCTGTTGTTTGGTGCGTATGCATTAGTGTTCCTATGTTTTCTTGGTAGAAGGTTCCTCTATGTCCCTGGTAATTTTTTTGCTCTGAAGTTTACCTTATTGCTTTAATATAGCCACTCCTTTAAAAAATTACTGTTAAATATACTATTAGCATAATACATATTTTTATATATTTTTCTTTTACCTTCATATTCTTTCACTTTCCACCTGCCTATATCATTATATCTGAACTGAGTTTTTATAGTAAGCATATATTTGAGTTGTGTTTTTTTTTTTTTAATCCATTCTGCCAGTCTCCATCTGGAGTATGGTGTATTCAGTGTATTTTGACCATTAACATTTAAAGTCATTATTGCTATGTTATAATTATATGTTATAATTGTTATAGTTATACGTTATAATATGTAGGGCTTTAGCCTGCCGTTTGATTATTTTTTTCTGTTTCTCATTCCTCCGTTTCCCTTTTATTGCCTTCCTCTGTGTTACTTGAACAGTTTTTAGAATTCCATGTTGCTTATCTGTAGAGGTTTCTAATCTCCCTCTTTTCTCCCCCACCCTCTTGGGGTTGTGCTGTCTTATCACAGTCACTTTGAGTGAAGTGTAGAAACCGTACATCCATTTAAGTTCTTTTACCCTTCCCCCTTTTTATTATGATAACTATCTTAAATATGTTCTTTTCATACATCAAATACCACATCAGATGATATAATTTTTGTTTCAATTGTCAAACATTTTTTTTAACTCATTAAGAGAAGGATATTCTATTCTCTTTACTCCTCTTTTTACCCATTACCTTTTTCTTTCTTCCTTCTTGAAGTTCCAAGCCTCCTTCTGCTGTCATTTCCTTTCCTTTTGGAGCACTTCTTTTATCTTCTCTTTAAGGGTGAGTCTCCTGGTAACAAATTCTTAGTTTTCCTTCATCTGAGAATGTCTTGATTTCCCCTTTATTCCTGAAGGGAATCTTTGCTGAGAATAGAATTCTGGTCTCAATCTTCTTTGATTTCAGCACTTGGAACCTATGCTATTTCTTTCTGGCCTCTGTGGTTTCAGGTGAGAAATCCACTGTTGTTCATTTCTCTTTAGCCGATTTTTAGATTTTTGTTTGTTTTTAGATTTCAGGTGTTTGATTATGGCGTGTCGTCTTGTGTTTTCCTTTGGGGTTATTCTGTTTAGGCATTCAGATTCTTGAATCTTTGGTTGAAAGCTTTTCCCCAAATTGGGAAATTTTCAGCCATTATTTCTTCAAATAATTTTTTCAACTCTACGCTATTTTTCTTCTTTTTGTCTCTGAGGGCACAAATGTCATATCTTTGGTTATTGTTGCATAAGTCCCTGATGCTCTGTTAATTTTATTTTCAGACTATTTTCTCTCTGTTGTTCAGACTGAGTAGTTGTTCTTGCTCTTCCTTCAAGTTTACTGACCTGTCATCTCGGCATACTAAGAAACTGCATCCAGTGAGTTCTTAAAAAATTAAATTTTTAAAGAAAATTTAAAATTTTTGTTGTAGTTTTAATTCTGTGATTTCTATTTGTTTATTTTCTGTGTCTTCTATTTCTTTTCTGACATCTTCAATTTCTTCCTTTGTTTTGAGAGTATTCATAATTGGTCATTGAAGCATTTTTATGATGGCTGCTTTAAAATCCTCGTCAGATAATTTGAACATCTGAGTCATCTCAGTGGTAACATCTATTGATCCTCTTTTCTCATTTAAGTTGTGATTTTCCTGGTTCTGGTTTAACAAGTGATTTTTAAATTGTATTCTAAATATTTTGGGTATTACGTTACGAGACCCTGGATCCTACTTAAATCTGTCTTCTGTTTTAGCAGTCAGCCTGTTTAGATTAGTGCGCAGGTCCTTGACTGCATTTGTGGGCCGCAATTATAATGTCAGTTTAATTTTTAGAGCCTTTGCAGTGGTATTCTGGTCTGCTTCGTTTATGCACAGTGGTCACCCATGATGTGCTTCAGTTCCCAAACCTTCTACACGGTTAATTCTGGGCAGTTTCATATGTGGTTGGTTAAGGGTTTGCTTAGAACTTTATAAGCAAGCTTCAAGATTCCCTTTTTCCAGCTCCCTCCCCTCCAAGCTCTGTACGTACCCTCCCCAGCCTTCTTCTTCGGAGGAAGAGGAGTGCCACCTGCCACTGCTGAGTGGGGGTGGCACTCCAGGCTACCCACATGGTCACAGCAGATATGGTACAGCACTGGGGACATGGGCTACCCACTATCCCTGTGTTGGGGGCGGGAGTCCAGGATTCCCACTTGGTCTTTACTGACACTGTGCCATCAGCTAGGGGAGGGAAGCATCCTCCAGACTGTCCACTACCATTCACTGGGGACTGAAAGTCCAGGCTCTCCACTCGTTCTCCGCTGGCACTGCTGCTGTTGGTGCTGGGGCATTCATGCTGTTTGCTTAGGGTAAAGTGGTTATTGTCAGAAATGCTTCTGTCCTGCTGGGCTGTCACTTGGTCCTTTGGCTATAGAAAGCAGGCTTTTGTTTGTTTGTTTGTTTCCACTTGTTGGCATTTCTGTGTTGTAGTTTTCTATCACCCAGTCCAGAATTTGTGGAATATAAAAGGAAAACCCGGGGAACCCACCACTATCTTGTTCCTCAAGTCCTGAGTTCTCTAACCAGTCTGGTCTCTTCTTTCTGAGTCTTAATAATTGTTTGATGCATTATGTCCAAGGTTTTTAGTGACACTTAGCAGGCGAGAGTAGGGAGACATGAGTCTACACCATTTTGTCCATAATCCAACATTCTTTTCTTTTCTTTTTGGGAAATTCAATACTTCCACTAGGATATGACCAGGTTGTGATTTTGATCTCTCCGTTTTAGCTGTTTTCTTTGGATTGGGGATGTTTTCTTTTAGTATATCTTTAAATATTTTTTTTCTGTTCCAGTTTTTCTGTTCTATTCCTTAAGAACATGAATTATCCATATGAGATCTCCATTCTCTGTCCTCCTTGTGTATCATCCCCTCTTAGAATTCTTGTATTTTCCTTTTATAATTCTCATGCTTGTCTGCTACTTCACTGACTCTTAATTTTCTATAACATAATTTCTGCTCCTTATTCTTTCTAATGCTTTAAGACATTATTTCCTTACATTGCTTCCTATGCCAACTCCTTTTTCATTGAAAACTGTTGTCTTGTCAACTCTTCTTTCTTATCTTGCTTCTCAAAGTCCATGCTCACTTTCATTTCCTTAAGCATTCAAAGGATATGCTATCTAAAATTTGGTTTCCTAGAGTAAAACTTTTTTTCCAAAAATTTATCTCTTGCATGTTACGTTATTTCTTTTAATCCTGAAGATGCTTGTAGTTTCCAAGTTGGTTTTACTCTGTTGACTTGTCCTTGAATGAGCATTCGCAATGGCCACATCACCATATGCATTATTCCAAAAATGAGGGAGGCACATTTTTCTTGGTATCAGTCAGGATAGGCTGGATCATGCTGTAGTAACATTCAAAAAATTTCAGTGGCGTACTACATAGTGGAATTTTTCTCATTCATTTGCACATCTGTCACATTTCTCCTCAGTGCTGTTGTCATCTGAAACATTGCTGTTTGCCACTGCAGAGGAAAATAGAAAGTGTGGCATGTTGGGCACTGGTTCTTCGAAGCTTCTGAATAGAAGTGACACATATCACTCACATTTTGTTAGCCAAAGCAAGACACATGGCCACACCTAACTTCAAAGGAGTGGCAATGTGCACTCCCACCATCGATCCAAGAGGAGAACTGGAAATATTTAGGAAACAGCACTAACGGCCACCATAGTTTCCCCCATTGTTTGCCTGTGTACCCATAAATCCATCTTAAAGAGTGTCACGATGGATCCGGGATTATTTAAGCAAGTACCTGCCAGCCTGGCCATATCAGTAGTTACAGCTGCCATCCATCTGATTGGTCAATGCCTGTGCCTTAGTGGTTCTTAAATACTTTAAATATCATTCTTGATCATATTGTGTTGTTTTATTGCAACTTTATTCATCCAGGACCCTAAAGGGCTGATTGTGGGAGCTGGGTCATGGCCCCATCTACAGGCTCATTTTGGTGTGGCCACTTGCTTTCCCAGCTGCCTTTGACTGCTGTTGGTCCATGGAAGAGAGAAACTTCAAGTGGAGTTGTTCCTTTCTCCCTGTTCTTTGTCATGGTCTCCAACTGCCAACTGTCCACATCTAGAAGTTCTTCTAGAATTTCATTTACTTACTCCTGTGAATCACTTTCTTAAGAATGGACGTTTAAAAATCCACCCTAGTGACTTTTTCTTTATCTGGTCCTGCCTGTACGTGATCTGGCAAAAAAAAAAAAAAAAAAAAACCTTAGAATTTGTATCATATGGTTGGCATCATTTCAAAACTCTTAGGCAAAACTATTGATATTCCCACGTTCTGTGTTGGGTGTTTTTTGGTCATTTGGGACAGTTTCTGGGTACAGGGACTCAGTTACCTCAGTTACCTGAAGGCTGACATCTTGACCCTGTGACTCTGGGGATGGGCTTATGATCATAGCAGGCTTCTCTGCATTCTCTATGGCATAATATGTGATAGACCAGTTGTGTTTAAAAACTCAGGGATAGGATAAACGGAACACCAAAGATCATGGAGACCAAGACAGATGTAAGTAAGGTTGCAAAACAAGTGAGGGTCAGAGCTAAGGCTGGATCCACTCTTCCTGTTCACTGGATGTCCTGCTCTGGATAAGCTGTGGCATCAGTGCCAGTAGCTAGTGGCTGAGTCACTCTACCTGTCACTACCTTGGGCGCATCTTCCTGTACTTCGTTTTTTTCTTTTCTCACTCTTGCACTCTTCTATTCTCTCCTTTTTTACCGTTCTTTCCCAATATATGTTAGGTCTCCCAAAGGAGGCTACCAAGGTCGTTCATCTTTCCTGTTGACACTAAGTGCTGCAAAGATTACTGACCGCTGTCCCGGAAGAAGGAGGTGTGTGGTGTCTGGTTGGAGAACACTGGTGTTGAAGGGTAGAGAGATTCAGTGTTTGTTTATTGTACGAGGAAGCGTGATAGTGCTTTAGTCTAAATAATAGTAATTGTCTTTCCCTTGACTTGGCTTGAATCATGCTGTTTTCCTTAAATTTTCCATCAGAGAGCAGATGTCATCTAATGGCTTTCCTATAAATGTTTGCTTTCTTAGAAGTGAGCTATGTTTATTTCTTCAGTTATAAAAATGTGTTGTTTATAACTTAGGAGGAAATGTGAATCTATTCTGATTTGCTTCCCATCCGCATTTCTCACTGGGTCATTACCCAGACTGTTGTCAGGTGGACCAAACTGCCCTCATTATTTAGTGGTGGAGGAAGACATCCCAGGCAGGCCTTCAAATCTTCCCTCATCTTTATTAGAGATTTAGGAGTACAAGGAAATTCACTTGGAAATATTTGGATTTTGGCTACAAATTCAGTTTAAGGTATTGGTTCAATAAAACTGGTCATTTCATTTGAGCCAAGATGAAACTAGCATTAGTGCAAAGAATGAAAGAAGGTGGACACTTGGTTAGACCTTCTGTTTGTGATCATCGATTTAGGCATTGTTGGGTTCTTACTCTACCCTTGTGTGTGGCTTACTGTTTCCTCTAAATGGCGTGGTTGATCGCGTACCCACACTTTAGTCAAAACTCAACTTCTGCTGCCTCATGCTTTCCTCTACTTATTCTCCCCGCCTCTCAATTCTTTCTCCATTTGACCCTCTGTCCTTAATCCTAGCCTTCTTTCAAGATTCAAGACATTCACAAAGTCTTTCCCAATCCTCTCACTACCATGCATTTCTCCCTTATTGTGTTCTACTTTGTAATTGAATTATTTCTATACATGTCTTTTCTCCCCCACTGGACCTCACATTTGACTTTTCTCCCGTATTCCCTGAGGTCTATGTCTGCCTTACTTTTGGGCCCCTCCTAGGCTGATATGGATCCCTGGACATTGTGAGGTCTCATTTGAGGACATGCTCTCTGCCTTGGAGGAAGTTCACACTGAGTTGGGGAGACAAGTGATAAGATGAGAAACATAGAATGGTGATGTGGCCTTGCTGGGTCTCTGGTCCAGATGTGCCCCAAATCCATCCAGTTCTGTACCCTGTGCCTCTCCCGCACCTTCACTCTCCAAGTTCAGTAGTACTCCTTTCTGCTGACGATTCCTGACCTTTTCCACACTTGCCCCACATTTTCAAAACCGGGCCTCTCCTAAGGGACAGCCTTTACTCTGAGACATCTTGAAGGCCTGACATAGCCTTGACAGCCTGACACCATTTAATCTAAATTTTGGTGTTTTCCCATTCTGCTTTTAGGAAAAACATTTAAGGTTTCTCCCTCACATTACAGTGCTTCACGTTCCTGGCTGCACACTGCATGCTAATATTCCAACCTGAGGCCTTCCTAGTAGATTTGAAATCAAAAGCAAAGATTACCTGTTTAAAAGTAAGAACAGCATTGGTTTACCTTTGAGAATCCTTGCTTATTTCTCATAACTCTTCTATTTTTTAAGATTTATACTTAGTTTGCTAAAATCTTTTTATTGTCTAAGAATTAAGAATTAGGAAGGATTAAATAATAATACAGTGCATACTGATGTACCACCTCCCAGCTTAAGAAATAAAACATTGTCAGTACAAAGACCTGGGTACATCTTCCTCTCTTCCTTTCCCTTTTGTCCCCATAGGTAATGACTATTCTGAATTTTGAGTTTATAATCCCCTTCCTTTTCTTTATACTTTTACTACATATTCCTAAACAAAATATGTAGTGTTGTTTCGCACTTTTTAAACTTTATGTAAATAGAATTATACTGTGAATATTCTGCAACTTTTTTTTTCTCAACATTATGCTAGCGAGATTCATCTATGTTGTTAAAAGTAGCTTTAATTTATTTATTTTTGTTACTGTGTAGCATTTCATTGTATAAAAACATAAAATCTTATTTATTCATTTTCCTGTTGGACATTTAAGTTTTTCCCAATTTTGTTTTTATGAACAATTCTGTGCATCTCCTTTTTGCACATTAATTTCCCTAGGGTCTATGGGCAGGAGTGGAATTGCTGGGTGGAATGATACACACCATCTTCAACTTTACTAGCTATTGCGAAATTATTATCCAAAGTTGTGATACCAATTTAGAGTCTAGATTTCTAGGAACCTTCGTTGTACCACGTTATCTCTAATACTTCATATTGTTAGTCTTTTTCTTTTTTGTTAGTTTCATAGTTGTGAAGTGATATCTCTTTGATGTCATAATTTGTATTTTCCTGATTACTAGGGAAAAACCCATCTTTTCGTGTTTACTGGCATTTGGGTCTCCACTTCTGTGCATTGCTTATCATACTTTTTGTTGTTAAGTTTTTCTTTTTTTGTCTTCTCATTTATCTGTAGACATTATTTTATATATTCTAGACTCTAATCTTTTGTTGGTTACATATCTTTTCTAAGTCTGTAGCCTATATTTTTACCTTTTATGGTGAACAAAAATGTTTATTTGAATTTTAATGTGGTTTTCTCCTGGCATGTAAGTTCCTGAGAGCAAGGATTTTGGTCTCTTTTGTATTCCAAGTGCCTAGGGCAGTGTATGATGGATGACAGATGTTCAGAAATGTTTATTAGATAAATGCATAGACAGATGTTTATTTATCTTATCATTTAGAGTTTGCCTTTTTGTGTGTCTTTTTAGAGAAATCCCTTCTTACCTTGATGCCACACAGATATCCTCTGATATTGTTCTCTCAATGTTTAGCCTCATATATTTTATATCTTGTACAGCTCTGTGAAGAGGAAATGAATGAGTTTTCCAACAGGCTCTGCGACTTACTAGCCATGATATTACACAGCTCTCTTCCCCTCAAGAACCTCAGTGTTTTCCCTTTATTTGAAAAAGGGGGATGTCTCGCAAGGATGATGTGAGATTAATTTAGATAAACTATGCCTAGCTTCTAGTACATGCCTGGTACATGATAGGCATTGAATAATCTGGCTGTTTCCTCCTTCTCTTGTGTCTTCACTGAGCACCGCAAAGTGAGAGCAAGGCCCCAGGAATATAAAATCATCTTTCCCAGTGACTTCTCCATGGATGAGTAGAAACCCCATGATGGGCTCTTTGCAGCCCCTTTCTGGCAGCTTGCTGATCCTCCCCCTTCTTTCCTCCTGGTCTGGCCTCTCCTCCACAGCCTGAGTTTCTGCCCTGAGCCAAGTAGCAGATGCTTCTCTTTTACAACCTGTCACAGATCCCTGAGTAGATGCAGGCAAGCCTTTGAGCTGCTACACCGTTTTTCCTTCTGAACACTTAAAGACACTGTTCATCAGAACAGAGCTGTTTTTCAACAAGGATATACACTAGTTCCCTCAGAAAAGGTTTGTGATTCACTCGCATTTCAATTATTCCTAAACACAACCAATGACGGTCAATTCTTTACTATTGGCATTGACTTGCCTTGGGGGTGGGGGCAAACAGATTTGTAGTAACAGCTGGACATCAACCAAGTATAAGAAATAGATGTAGTCACACTGTTTGAATTATATTTGAATTGCAGCTGCTAAAAATGGAAGACATGGAGGACGTTTCCTGTCTTAAGTTGCACACAACATCATGGTTAGAATGTTTGTGCTGTTTGATGGTTTCTTGTTTAAGAATCAAGTTGAGTTTAGTTGTTCAACTTCATTGTGGCATTGGGATGTGGGATTTGTTTTAGGTGTGTTCTTGCAGTTAGGTCTTTCCCACTGGTTGAGATTGATGGCCATCTCATCAGAGCCAATGATTGAGGTGGATGGGGTGGAGACTCCTTCTTAGGCATGGAATTTGCAATGCCACCAGGTATTGATTATTTCTTTCTGAAGACCCTCTAGGTGTCATCTGCTTAGTCTTGAACCCAAGACTGGATCTTGGTGAGTGAGGAATATTGGAAACACCCACCTGTCTTAGATCAGTGGGTTTCCTTCTCCCAAGAACTTTCAGGGAAATAAGAATTACTCCAGAATCCTATATAGTGTCATTTCTCAATAGAAATGTAGTGTGAGCCACATATGTAACTTTTAATTTTCCAGTTGCTGCATTCAAATAAGTTAAAAGAAACAAGAAGAAATTAATTTTAGTAATATATTTTATTTTACCCAAAATAACCAAATATTGTCATTTCGATATATAATCAATATAAAAATTCTTAATGACATACATTACCGTACTTTTCTTCTTACTGTGAAATCAGGCGTTTATTTTATACCTACAGCCCATCTCAGCTCAAACTGGTCCCCTTTCTAATGCTCAGTAGCCACATTGCCTGGCGGCCACTGTATTGGACAGGGCGGCTCTATAGGACTTCTTGGCAAGAGGTGGGGTCAGCGTACCTTGCCCCAGGTTCCCCCCTCACTTAGGTCACAACTAGCTCATTTGCTGGCTTCTCCTCTCCTTGCAGGGAGATGACTAACGTGGAGTTGAGTCTTCACATAGCCTCGAGCAGGTGAAGCTCTGTTCCTCTTCCCCTTACCAGACTGATAAGCTACTTAGGATTTAAATGTGTTCAGGGAAGTAAATCTTTACATACACATAACTTTGAGTATTGTTTCAACACAGCCCTCAATATTAGTTTTTAAATTGGGAGGTTAAGTAACCATCGTAATTTGCATATTTTAAAATTAGCAAAATTTGTCTGAAATGCTCTCTTGGTAATTTCTTCAGAATATAAGCTCCTTGAGGGTAGGACTGTGCTCTGTCTCTTTTACTACAGTATCCTGACTGCCTTTCACATGGCGTGGCTTAGAGATGGTGCTCAGAAATACTGAATGAATGAATGAATGAATAGATGAATGTGTGAGGAAAATGAAGCCCAGTAGTGCTTTATGTCCCCAGTGTTCTATTTGTATGGTACTTTTAGCCATTTTAGCTTTTGAGAGTGGATTTGTTCTGAGATTTTATTTGGGATGCAACAAGTTTTTGGGTAAAAAAGGTTGTAATTTGTTCTTTATTTGAATTTAAAATTTGACAGTCCAATTTGCTAAAATGTGTTTCAGACCTGACCCTTGCCAGCAGTCTATTTTTTTAACTCTTTGCCAATCTGATAAGTGTTTTCAATTTTTTTTATGGCTAGTGATATTCATAAGTTTATTGGCTATTTTCATTTTTCCTTTTATGAGTTTTCTTTATGTCTTTTGCCCATTTTCCTATTAATCTGTTCCTTCATCTTCTTATTGATTTTAAGAGCTATTTTTATATGTTGAAGTTAATATGCTTTTGTCTGTTACATACGTTTCAAGTATTTTCATGTTTGATTATTCACTTTTAAATTTTATTTAAAGTTTCATTTTTGATATTAACTCTATAAATATTTATATGGTTTCTGCCTTTGATCTTATACTTCTAAAGATTTCCCCCACTGTCAAGATCTGATACGCATGTAAATATATTTCATTCTGTATAGTTGCTCTGTCAGAATAATTTAGGGTCCTGTAATCCTCAGGTGATATCAGATCGAATTGGTGCCTCCTCCCCTCCCCTCTAAGGCCGTCTAAAGCCAGCTGCCCCTCTGGCAGAGGGTTGGGTCCGGGGCTGGCGGCAGGCTGGTCTGGAGAGAAGATAGAAAGGCTCTACAACCGTGAAAAGTGGCTCAGAGCTTTTCTCCCTCTGGAAAGAGAATTGGGTTTGGAGGCAGGGCGTTTTCTCCTGGTGCCTTCATAAGAGACTGCCCACTAGCCAGCGGTTCTCTGAGGGCCTTCTAGCACTTTCATTGTGCCTGCTGTCCACCCACCATGTTGGGCTGGTAACCATTTTGCTCCAGCTGACCTGAGTGCCAGTGTGTATGCAAAAGCGTATAAAAGCAGCCAGAAAGAGGAATGACAAGCAGCCATTTTGACATAGAAGTGCTGGAGGAGACAGAGGAAAACGGGAACAAGTACAAACTAAAGAGTGTGTAAGGAGATTCCGCTACAGCCCAAAAGGCTTTCTTCAACTAAAAATAAATGGGATTTCCAAAGGAAAAATTCAGTGGATGAGTTGAAGGAATTCCAAGTGGAGGAAACACCATCCAACACAGCGGAAAACCACAAAGTGGTTTTAAAACTTTAAATAAAATCGTGAGGGAAAAGTTGAGAGACTTGGAGAACAGACGTAGGAGACCTAGTGTTCAGACGATGGAAACAGCAGAAGGAGAAAGAGGAGTGGATGGAGAAGAGGCGACAGTGAAACAACCATTTGTAGAAAGTGTCCTTGAATGAACAAAGACTTGGGTCTGACGGGGCTCATTGGGTTGTGATCAGGACTGATGAAAAAGAAACACAAACTGAAACAGATACACATTCTGGTAAAATCTCTGGCTTCTAAGGGTGAGGATTAAAAGATTTCTAGAGTTGCCACATTATATTGTTTAAAATGTCCAGTTTTCGATAAAAATTTGAGACACACAAAGAAACAGGAAAGTGCGTCCCACACACATGAAAAGAGAGCAGTCAATACAAACCGTCTTTTAGGAAGCTGATGTTAAACTTCCTACACAAATACTTTAAATTAGCCATTATAAACATACTCAAAAATTCCAGATGAAAGAAAACGTAACTTACAATGGGAAAAGATTAATATCAGACTTTTCTTTCACAATTCTTGATTCTAGAACAAGAATTATATATATTATGGAATTATATGTATGGTGGAATTATATATACACACACACACACAAACACACATATGCATGTACAGTCACGCATTGCTTCATGATGGGAATACGGTCTGAGAAATGCATTGTCAGGCAATTTCATCATTGTGTGAACATCATAGAGTGTCCTTACACAAACCTAGATGGCATAGTCTAGGCACACCTAGGCTACACAGTACTAATCTTATGGGATCACAGTCATATATGTGGTCCATCATTGACTGAAACATCATTATGCTGCATGGGACTATGTATACACAGACATAGGTATTTTAAGGGTTTACATCTTTTTATCTATATAGAATTGACTTTGATGCATTGACTGTGGAGAGATCTGAGTTTGCTCTTTTTCCTCCTAATTTACTTGTTGTCCTGAAGAATTTATTGAATAATCCACCACTTTCCCATTGATGTAAAAAGGTATGTTTATCTAGTGTTAAATATAAACATGCATATACTTATAGGTCAGACTTAAAACATTTTATTATTACATATTGAATATTTCATTATTATAATTATTTTGTATATATATGTGTATATATACACACAAAATAATTTATATAACATGGTATTTAAAGGGAGATGGCCATATGCAGAATGTAGTGCTCAACTTGTACAAGCACCCATGAGATGGCCCAGGAATCATGATGTAATGAACACTTGTGTACCCACCATGGAGCTTCTGAAGTGGAACATTATTAATATCTTTGAAACCTCTTGTGTGTCCCTTCCTTATTGCATTCTCCTCTATGCTCAGAAATCACCACAACAAAAAGTGAATTTTGGGTCTCTGCTTCCTTTAACCACTTGAGTATGCATCCCAAAATGATATATTATGTGATGTTCTCCTATTCTGAATTTTATGTGAATGAAATCATACTGTGTCTATTCTGCTCAGTGTTATGGCTTAAAATTTCATCTCTGTTGATATATGAAGCTGAGATCATTGATTTTCACTGTTCTACTGTGTTGCAGGGTATAAATATACCACAATTTATTGATCCGTTCTACTGTTGATGGTTTCTTTTTATACACTATTAGATTTATTTTGCTTATATTTTATTTAGGAATTTTGCATTCATTTAAGAGTGAGATTGCTATGTAATTTCTGTCTTCTACTGTTTTTTTTTTCTGGTTTTGTTATCAAGGTTATAATCTCATAAAATGAATTATTGGGTGTTCCTTCTTTTCTATTCTTTGAGTTTTTTTAAGATTGGAATTATTTACGCTTTGTTTTGTAGAGCTTACCTCTAAAACCTTCCGGATCTGTTGTTTTCTTCATGGGAAGAATGTTAAATACTGATTCTATTTCTTTACTGGTTAAAGAACCATTGAGATTTTCCTTTTTTTTTCTTTTTTTAGAGTCAGTTTTGATTATTTAGAATTTTTCTTAAACGTTTCCATTTCTCTCAATATTTTAAAGATATTGGTGTAATTTTTTTGCTTAAGTTCTGAGGTATGTTGTTTGGTTATGGTTCATTTTCCTCTCTCTGTCCTTGCCAGCATCATATCTCTACTGGAATATTATAGTGGCCTCACCAGTCTCCCTGCCCTCTGCCTCACTCCCCTTCCCGGGCGTTCTCCATAATAATACCTTCACTTCTCTGCTTAATCTCCCTCCAGTGCTTCCTAAGGATAAACACTGACTTCTTGATTGCCTGACAGACTCTCTGGACTTCTCTCATATTCCGTGCTCCAGCTATACAGAGCTGGGCACCATTCATCCAGCTTGCCCTGTTCTCTCCAGTCTCCTAGTCTTTGTCCACGCTGTTCATTTTGCCATGTTCTAGAAGGCTCTGTTTCTCCGTCCTTCTCTCCATTTTCCTAACTCCTCCTTGTTCTTTACATCTCAGCTTGGCAGCCATTGTCTCTATGTTGCATTCTATGACCCGTACTCCACCCTCCCCTGCCTTGTGCGTGTCCCTCTCATACGCTCCCTTAGCATCGTGTTCTTCGCTCTCTCGGAGAGCCCTTGTCACATGGCTTCAAATTGCCTGTGAAGTTGTGTGCCTCTCAGTCCACCCCAGTCCACAGTGAGCCCACTGAGAGCGTGGGCTGTGTCTTGTTCAGTCTCTGATGGCAAGTGCATGCCTGCATATAGGAGGTACTCAATACGTGCTTGTATTAATGCTTAAATTAAATTAAAAACTGGTTTGTGGAACTTTGTGATAACAACAGTCATAGTATCACGCGTTGGTACAGCTTCTTACGTTTACAGAGCACCACCATGTGTGCCCTTATATGTCACAGCATTAATATTATTATTTTATTAAATAGTCACAGC